>NC_068357.1:27932940-28232940 GCF_020536995.1 Dreissena polymorpha
GTATTTAAATAACATTCTAAGGTTTTAGATAAAGAAAAAGACTCATCGATACCTAAGGTAAATCCATTTGAAATTTCTTCGAAATGGCGCATTGGGAAGACCCATTTCAAAACATGATCAAGATTACTTTCACTTTCGTTTCGAATGGACTTCCCAGCTACTGAAGGGGAAACAATCATGTTGTGGCGTTTTCGATTTATTAGGAAAAATTATCTTTATGAACACTACATCTTTGAAGGACTATTTATACAATTAATCATCTACAAAACACTCTTTAGCGGGTGTGAATTTTACCCAATTTTTATCTAAGCTCGACCTGCTTGAAAAACAAAGATAGACCTGACGATTGAACATGTTTAATTAAGAAAGTCTTTCCGCTGGTAATATGTGTAGGGAAAAAATGGAGTATTAAATGTTTGGCTACGATTCTTCAATGTGATTGTCGACCTTGAATTTCTAAACAAATTACTCGAGAAAAGATAATAATGCTCTGTAGACGTTTAAATGCAATAATAATTAAAGTACATGTACTTATACTTTGAAATGCAACTTGATCTTCTGAAACAATGAGGCTAATTATGTACAGCATTATTTTTCTTTTATCCCGCATGCACATTCAAGGGCAATTACCTATCTAAGATCGTGTAAATTGCTTGTGTATTTATATATTTTAATACCAAGCGATAAGTAAACATTTGCTAACTGAAATAAGATCACACTTAATATAACCTTGATTGTTATCTATGTCAGGTTATCATAACTTTTCATCAAATAAACCCGTTCTGGTGTACATTCAGATGTGTATATGTTACTGTTGTAAACAAGTTGATTTGAACAACAATGTTAAATCCGAAATATAAAAAAGAAATCCATCCACGTTGTTTGTTTACATTCATCCAGTTTATTAAGACCACAAACAAATCTGAACTTTTAGTATATCTATTTCGCAAGCAAGCATATAACCAATTTAATAAATGTGAGTCAGTAACATCACTTTTTTGGTTGAAAATGATTAAGCTTCTGTTTCTAAATGTGTTGGTTACATGTAATGTCTGCTATTGAATGCCACGGATATTGTGAACTCATATGTTTTGAATGGTAAAGTTTAAGATTGTTATAGGAATGTTTAAATGTTTTTATCAGTGTTATTATGATGATTTCCATATCGTTTTTGGATTGTCTTTATTGTTAGTGTTTTTTTTTCAAATGCTTTAGTGTTATTTATCAGTGATTAGTATAATTATTTTAATGTCAATTTGTATTGTCTTTGTTGTTTGTTTCTTAAAAAAGGTATGCTTTAATGTTATATGTTTTCACTTACTATCTATTATTTCAGTACAAGTTAGATTCCAAATATTAAACTGTCATCGAATTTGCTACATTTGCTACGAAATTCTCCGTAAGTAAACTATATTCTATCAATCACATTTCCTTGACTTGCTATTTAATTGAAAAAATGTGTTATGTTTATATGTTTATAGGGCTATGTACTGATTGTATTCGCCAATAAAATTATATTTCTGTATGTCTGTTTATACAGTTAAAATCAGGAAAATCACTCGTTCATAAAACGTTTCCAAAGAATTTAATTCAAATCAATATAACATCAGCTGTTCGCAAGTGAACATAATTAGTAACCAATTTAATTAACACATAAACCTAACTTTTGAGAAAAAATGTCTGATAAAAATTAAATGCTATGAAGTTTTTTCAAATAAGTACGCAACAAATATGTGTTTATTTATAAAACATGACATTATCTAACAGATGATACGCATTTTACGATATTAATAATAGCATAAATTCAAACTGGTTCTACCTGTCCATTTAAGGAGATGTATTTTGTCCCTTAACTGATGTTCCTTAGCTGATATAAATAAAGTGAAACATCATCTTCACCAGAAGAAGAAAGTTTAAGTGAACTATTGGAAAACAGTCAAATACACCACAAAACAGGCTGCTGTTTTAATATAACATGAATGAGACTGAGGAAATAGGAATTAAATCGGTAAATTGAAACATGGGTAAACTGGTCATCTGGGGCCAGAACCTCCCACCTTGCCAATATGGAAACTCAAAATATTAAGTTAAATAAAAAAACAACAACAAGAAAGCACCACAATTCAATCTCAGAATTAAAAAGACGATACATTTCCATAAGTTATGTTTTCCCATTGGTTTGCTACGTGTTTGCTGTATTCAATAATGTTTAATTCACTAAAATTCATCAGATAGGATTTATCTTATCGATTCGATGTTGATTGGATAAAGGTAGTATAAAGCACATGAAGGCTGAAATTAAAAAAATAAATTAAATTCATTTATATTTGTTTAAAACTTCAAAATGTGCGTCTATTATGTAACAAAAGCTGACTACCTCACCAAAACTTAATATCTATGACTTCACACATTTATTATAATTCTGAGAGATTTGATACGTGAATGCGCTACAGAACGACTCTCACACGTTATTTCTTCTTTTCACCATACAAGTCTCTCAAAACTTCGTTTTTTCATCCCAAACGTGAGTCACTAGATCAAATACATTTTTCCAATGTCAACCTATTAATCAGACTTTACATATAAAACTCTATAAAAGGAACAGGTTATTTGCCATTCTGGTAATATTGCTTAATCATTAAATACAATTATGTTCGTACGACAACATGCAACTGTATCTATACAGAGAGAGACGAACTGTGTGGGATTTTTGTTTCGTTCCGATCCCATTAATGTTTTGCCATTGTAACATGGTATACGTGAGCTCTTTACGCTTATATGCATGAATTGTATAATATGTCTCAAAACTTCAACGTCATTTTCGAGTATTTTATTAATGTTCATGATTATACTAGGCTGTGTGCTTTTATGAACGAAAAAAAAAAATCTGAAAATCTACAGCTCTTTAATTATTGTTTACAATCATGTTTGTGCTTACTCAAGAGATTAAGCGTCTGAAACCAAACTTTTCAACAGTCACAGTAGTGTAATAAATGGATAAGAAACACTTGGAGAAGAAAACAACACATACTATGGATATCGTACGTAGTTTGTGTCCATTTGAAAGTTTCTATCGATTGACATTAAAACATATGTACACATAAATAAATCAGAAATTAAAACAAATAACATAAAATTGATCTAGTGTCACAACTGTCATTAAAGGGGCTTTTTCACAGATTTTAGCATGATTTGAAGATTGTCATTTAATGCTTTATATTGATAAATGTTAATATTGGATAAAAAAAACAGTAAAAAATCAAGAAAAAAAAGTAACCCTTAGCAGGGCTCGAACCACTGACCACAGAAGTAAAAAGTCTCCCACTTAGACCACTCGGCCATCCTTCCGGATACAATGACAGGTGTATTTTATACTTCATATAACAAATCCTCGTTGTTTCACAAAATATAACGACAACAACAGAACTTCATGTAGGTTTCTCTGTTCTGGTTGATGCATACTTGAGTAGATTCTTGTTTATTTACCTTGGAATTTTCGAAGATATCACATCTTCTTCATCAGCTGATCACTGGTTCACTGACGTCACAGTCACATGACCCAAAATTCACAAAAAAGATGCCCCATTACGACCAATTGTATCAAGCACAGGAAGCGTACTGTACGCAACCGCTAAATACATTGCTACGGTATTGGCCCCTTGGCGGTAAACGGAACACCACATAGTTAATTCAGTGGATTTCGTCCAGAAGATCAAGGATCTAGAAGTACCCCCAGGCACGAAACTGGTATCCTATGATGTCTCTGCACTTTTCACTTCAATTCCAGTACCCAAAGCACTCACAGTGATCAATAACAAATTGGCTGAAGACACCAAGCTAAACGAACGATCGGAACTCAGTGTTGAACAAGTGATCGAGTTGTTAAACGTTCGCCTTAGTAGTACATACTTTATATACAATAAACAATTTTTCCAACAGAAGCAAGGTGCGGCCATGGGATCTCGCTATCGCCGATTGTCGCGAACTTATAAATGGAGTACTTTGAGAAGCAGGCATTTGAAACTGCAAGGAACCCACCGTCCCTCTGGCTGAGGTACTTGGATGGCACCATGACAAAAATCCATGAATACGATATCCAAGAATTCACGGACCACATCAACTCTATTAATAAACATATTAAGTTCACTTTAGAGGAGGAGGAAGAAGGCCGTATTCCGTTCCTGGACACATGTGTTCACGTGGCAGATGATGGGTCGACGAAAACCACGGTTTACAGGAAACCGACGCACACCGACCAATATCTGAACTTTCAGTACAACCACCACCTTGAACACAAACGTTCGGTTGAACGCACCCTACTCCACAGAGCAAAAACCCTTGTAACAGAAGAAAAAGACCAAAAAAAGGAAATCGACCATGTGAAATCCGATTTAAGAACCAAGGATACCCGGACTGGATATTTAGACTACCAAAAAAAAAGAAAGAAAAAGTAGTAGACAAAGATAAGGGAACACAAAAGAGACCGATGGCAGGCATACCTTACATCAGGGGCACTTCATAAGTTTTGGCTAGAGTATTCAGAAAACATGGAGCCAACATCTTCCACAAACCTTTCAATTCCATCAGACAGAGCTTCACCAAAGTTAAAGACAAAACAGACAAAATGAAGAAATGTGCTGTCATATACCATGTCCAATGTGAGGATTGTGAAAATGACTATGAAGGTGAAACAGCGAGACAATTAGACACTAGATTGAAAGAACCCCTTACACGAACTTCTGCCATATATGAACATTGTAAACAAACTGGACACACGATCAACCCTAACAACACCAAAGTACTCACTTCCGAAGAACGTCTATGGAAACGCAAAGTGAAAGAAGCAATTGTGATCAAACAGCGGCGGCCATCACTTAACAGGGACGAGAGACTCGAGCTACCCCGGATGTATGACAGTCTTCTCGTATCACGTGACCCTTCACCGGTCATGTGACTGTGACGTCAGTGAATCAGTGATCAGCTGATGAAGAAGATGTGATATCTTCGAAAATTCCAAGGTAAATAAACCGGCTCTGAGTCCAAGAAGCACGCGGTGTATGTATAGTTTCATCTTTTTTTCCCCATCTTTTTGCAGGAGAAAATGGTGAAACGAAATATTATTCTAAATTTATTTTAATTTTATCAGTTAAGGTGGGTTCTTACATCAGAAAAACATTAATTTAAAAAATGTATGGCTCGTATGAATATTTAGAATCGCACTAGCGCATTTAGGCAAATTGCAGGCTATCTACCCTCCAAACTAAAGCGCCTGATTGTCACGGTTGAATAATTTTATCGTTAGCTTGCACCGAATGTAGTCAAAGGATCATTTGCAAAATGTTAAATCGAAATCTTAACTAACAACTGAGATATTCAAGTTTGAACAGTGGTGCATAATAGATGTCTCAAGTGTACACACTAGTCGGTTATAGTGTATATTGAAATGTCTTGCACAGAGAACAATAAGTGGTTGAAATGTGACTTAATCTGTGCGGCACTCTCTTTACCTACATTCACAAAATAATTATCATACTTCGGACTTCGGATCCGTAACGCATATGTTTTAAAAATGTTACAAACTATTAAAAAATATATTGAGAGTATGTTGGGTCCTTTTACCTTGTTCTTTACTCCTTTTTCGAATAAGGATAAAGAAACAGTTCCTCATTCCTTATCCAAGCTTAACAAATTTGATACAATTTTGTAAAGAAAATCATGCAAACAATTCTTAAGCAAATCAAAACAAACTAACTCTAATACATTTAATTTATGTTTTACGTTACACATTCACGTTTCTTCTTCGCGCTTGACTAAATCTTGTTCAAACCGAACTGGCATTTTCTACATCGAATGCTTATTCAATCAAAAAACCTAAAGCATATAACATTATTTTACATGTATGTGATATAAAAATGAAATTTAGTACATTTAAACATAGTTGTTTTTATTTATAATTCAATTCCTTTTTCGCGTCTGAATAAAGAAAAGGGAACCGGTTATTCAATTCGAATAAGGAACTGGAATTGTCTTACTTAGACATCAATGAAGTTGATTCAAAGTGTACCACATATAAATGTATATTATTGTATTTATAGGTAAGATATTTAAAATATTTACTGCAATACATTTCTACCTAATTTAACGTCATAATAAATCAGTTCCTTATTCAGTTTAAATAAGGATTAATGAACTGGTTTCTTATTCCTTATTCAAATCGAATAAGGAAAACTGGCACGTTCTTACTTAATATAAATAAAAATGAACCAACAGAGACAAATAAATCAATGAAAATCATTATAAATGTAAGTTTGATATCGAAACCATTTATTGCAGTACATTCTGACTTGGTTTTATCGAATGCTAACGCATTTCCTTATTCGGTTCGAAAAAGGAATGAGGAACTGGTGCCTTATTCTTTATTCAAGTCGAATAAGGACCTAACATTTTATTGCTTAAAAATAAATTAAAATAACCAAATGGACAATAGATTAAATGAAAATCATGTTTAATATAGGTAAGGTATCGAAAATATTAATTGCAATATATTTCTACTTAGTTTTATTTTCTTACAACCCAGTTCCTTATTCGTTCTGAATAAGGAATACTGAGCTGGTCCCTTATTCCTAATTTAAATCGAAATAGCAGCTGGCATTTGTTTAACAAAAAAAAATCATTAAAATGAACCAACAGACCAATAAATCAATACCAATGACTGTAAATGTACGTTGGGTATCAAAATATGTATTGCAGTACATTTCTATGTACATGTATGGTTGGTTTATTTAATTGATAGTCCAGTTTCTTTTTCCCGACTGATAAGGAAAAAGTAGCCAGTTTCACTTCGGAAAAAATAGACTGGTTACCACCGAGACCAGCGCAATTTTGTAAGTTTCCACGACCATAGATCGTGCGCCAACATTATAGGTCGCCGGGTGTACTGTTTGCATTCATTAGCGAAAAATCGTGATCAAAGATAAAAAAACTATTTTAATAAAAACACTCAATTTCAGCAGTATACGATTTGTTTTTTTATGGACGAACATAATACAGTGGCATCTCGACGGAACTTTCTAGTTTTCTAACGGAACATTGGCCGCTGCTTTCGGTACAGTCTCGCCTCTTGGTGACGTCAGTAACGACGCACTGACGACAGCAATGTCTGAAATATTGGCATTCGGTACGAAAACACAGCGCAACTGTTAAACTAAGATCGTCGAAAGACTGTTACCGTCGAGGTCGACGCCGTTTTGTAGATCCCACGGTCAATAATCGTGTGCCGAGGCCGAAGTTCACCGGCTGAACAATTGGCCAGCATGACCGAAAAAACATGTATTCTCACTTTAACAAATGTATGAAGAAAACACAATATTACAGCCAGTATACACGCAGGTGTTTGAATTATAAAATAAAATAAAGTATTGAGGCATATTGATTAAACTTTAAAGTCTACTTGAGGCTCCTGGACCGCTGATTCCGTTGCAGTCTCGCTGTCATGTTGACGCATTGAAATCGCTTTGCATATCCCCTCGCAACAGTTTTCGTATGGTACGGAATGGGATAGCTAAAACATGTCTAGTATTCAGCTATCGGATAGTCTTCTCCAGAGGTTAGGGTAAGATAAAATTTCAAGAACTGTAAAAAAGATACAAATAACAAATCTTATTCGAAACGTCGCCAATAATAACGAATATAAAGATGCGCTATGCGAGAATGAACCGAATTTAAATATCCGAAATTATGGCCTCCGAATAAGGAATTTGTGTTACGTTAGTTGCTTATTCGGAAGCCTGTATTTCGGAAGATCACTTTCGGATATTTTATTTTTTAGATGTTGTGTGTGTTATCTGGAAATGTTCTTAAACATTTTTTTGTGCATATTTTATTTGGTCCTTAACGCTGAAAACAAGTTTTATGAATACGATAATAAGAAACTGGGATTTTCTCACTCAAACGTAATTTTACAGTAACAAAACATTACTAATTGTCAATGATAATCATGGTACATGTAAGTTGGAAATTTAAAATACTTATTGCAAAACATTTCAACCCAGTTTTATTTAATGGTTACCCAGTTCCTTATTCGACTTATTCACTGGTTCCTTATTCCTTATTCAAATCGAATAAGGAACTGACATTTTCTTACTATAAAAATATAATGAACCAAAGAAGCCAATAAGTCAATGAAAATCATTCATTTTAAATGTAGGTTGGGTATCAAAAACATTAATCTCAGTATATCTCTACAAAGTTTTATTTCATGATAACCTAGTTCCTTATTCGGTTTGAAAAAGAAATAAGGAACTAATTTCGAGTCACAAAAGAGAGAATTATATATTTATAATGATTAAAAAGTATATTATGTGAAATGACTTTATCTGTGATCCGTACCTACCGATGATCCGGAATTCCTTGAATGATTGTATAATTATATATGACCTGTTTTGTTTTGAAGGGAATGGCTATGAAATGCTATGAAATAAAATCGGGATGAAGAACTTCATTGTATGTTGTTAGCTTGCAATTAAAGCGAGATTATACGATTTTGTCAAATATTTATTAATTTATATAAAATGTGTAAAAAACATATCAAACATATATTTTATATAAATTGAAATAAAAGTTAAGAAGAACATGTGTCGAAAAATGCGAAATAAGCCAGATATTTAATTTTGAAATCGAAAAAGGCTGTACAGTCGAGTTCGCCAGCATGTAAATCATGTATGTACGATATGATTCTAATTTAGTTTAACGGTTCTTTTTAAATTCCTGCAACGATATCTATTAAAACGACACACGAACACTAACTAAAAAGACGAATGCTTCGGTTATTGTAGGAAAATATGTACGAAATACGTTCGTCACAATCGGCTCGATTTGTCTTTGCTGCATTTTATGAAAATCGTCTTCAATTTTTAATTTTTCTTGCATATTTTGTGTTATTGTAACATATTTTATCAATATATAACAAGTTAACACATATAAACAAATCGTATAATCTCGCTTTAAGGACAATATGCAGTTTCTAGTGTTTTGGCCCGTCTGGATTAGAGATCGAACCTCAATTCCTTTAACAAATCAAGAATCGCAACACCTGAATAATCCAGCACAGTTTAACATGGCTAGTCCTGTACTTCCATTATAAACAGGAACAACACAAACCGAATCTAAGGTCAGTCACCATGTCGACAATTGAAATGCGTAATGTTTATATAAGTTAAAAAAACGAGGCAAACACAATGAAGGTAGGCTACTTTTTCGTGTAAGCTCAATCTTAAAGAGGCTAGTAAATTTGTGTGTTTATAGCATTGTGAACTTGATGATGTCCATAATCCCTACTCTCATACAAAAACTCAGCATCAACTGTAGGCGGGCTATGATCATGTGGAGTATGGCCTTGGTATTTTAGTAAATATACATTAAGCGTATCGTTCGCTCTGGTATATGCATTTTCTAAAACAAGATACTGGAGAGGTGACCACTGTGAGAACTGCTTTTGATAGTTACATGTTCACTACCCAGGTGCTGAAACATTGATTAGCCTATGCTAAAACAGTTACATCGGTGCTTCCCAGGTACTGCACTTGTATCCATCTGGTAGGTATATGTTCAGGCTGCTACAGTTTTACTACCCGGTTTCTGGACTTTAACTTACACGAAAGGAAAAGGAAGCATGTTCCCTGACTAACCTATCCATGTCTTAGTCTCGATAAGCTCAGTAGTACTCGTTGCGCTGTATGACTGCGTTTTCATTTACTTAAAGCGTATATATAATTATCACAAAAACTGCACATCATTCAGGAAAGGGGCGCCTTGTAATAAGCCTTGTTTTGTTTAGTAGCAGCGCAACACGTATTAGGAAGATGGTCAAACATAATGAGCTGTCTCGAAAAGCTGTGGACGCCAATTAAAATATCATATCATTACACAATATATATTCTTTATTTGTTTATAATGTGTTTAAAAGTTTAAAGCCTTTTCTGTCCGTACAAACACAAAAAACACGGACCACGTCTGGTTTGACATTTAAAAATGGCATACAGGATCTTGTTACGGCTTTTAGTGTACAATATGCAGCAAAACTTTAACACCATTTGAAATACTTTTTTTAAAACTGTATATTGCATAACTTGACTGCATGGTATGAATACAGAAAAATATTAATCTTAAAATCTACAGCTCTTTATTTATTTGTTTACAATTATGTTCATGCCTAGTAAAGTGAGTATGCATCTGAAACCAAACGTTTGAACATTTATTAGCTGAACGTACACAATCACACAAGTGTAGTACATGGATAATAAACAGTCGGGAAACTGATAACAAATTAAATATGTAACGTATATAATTTTTGTCACTTTGACGGTTTCCAACGATTGACGTCAAAAACATTGACACAAAAATTATTTAAAAATATAAAAACAATACATTTGATCTACTGTCACTAAAAGTAAAAGGCATACAAAAACACATGTATAAATGTAAAACACGTACACATAGATCAGGACAGGACTTACGGTGACACGATTCTGCCAAACTCGCACGCAGAATTCTTACTTTAAGATCCCTTTACATGAACGCACTTCGGGTCTGCGAATGCTAGCAAATTTTTCCAATTAGTTTAAGAGCATTTGAGTGCACACGCATTTCGGGGACTATATATGTTACAATTCTTTTGCACAAAGAACAATTAGTGATTCAACTACGACATTATCTGTGCGGCGCTCTATTAACCTAGATTCACAAGATAATTTTCTAACTTCGGACTTTAGAATGTGTGAGTTATTACTCAGTACATGGTCCCGTTAGTTTTTCTTAACTTTGTTGTTCTGATGACACCTCTGGTGGCGATGTACAAAAAAGCATACTTTGCACCCTTTTCTTTCTCATTTCACTTTCGTCATTCATTCCTTCTTTAACGTAAAGGGATACTGGCGGCATATACCGCTTGTTGGATTGGCATAGTTCAACCTGAAACACTTCGACAATACACTCTCGCCCGATCTTACCTTCTTTGACAACCTCGTCGAATCTTTTGGCGTTATTTTGTGCTCTTTCTGTTTCGAGACACTGAAGCAGCGCCTTCAAATCATGTATTATTATCCCATGTGTTTTGGCTTACTGTTTAGCATCAATGACTGCAATACGAATAAGATTGGAATAATAGTTGAGTCTGCCTAACTCAATGGCCCCTCTCAATGTCTCTGAGCAGGAAATGTACTGTGATCGATAGGAACCACTACTGCCACACGAGACATAATTCGTCATTTTTACCCGCGCATTCGGGTCTTTAGCTTATATCCCTAACCGTACCGGGTCTTCATCTTTCCTAAGTAGTCGGAAAAAGCGAGATTGTTGATCTTTCTACAACGTTTGAAAATAAACATACACCAATTTGTAAATATTTAGCGATAATTATTGACGTTTCAAAAAGAAACTGGCATATTATTGATGAACATTTATATTGGACTAACTTTAATATGCATAACATTTGCGAATGCTTGTGTAACAGGGAAATATGGACAAGGGTGGAAACGTAACAATACGTCATTACTCATAAACATGCCTGGGCATTAATCAAATATACTAGTAATTGGGTTGGTCTCTGGGAAAAACCGATCTTAATGAACGTGAGTTAAGTATCATCCCAAATTAGCCGGTGAAGTACGCACAGGCATTCTGGGACGACACTTGCGAAATGGACTTTCGTTAGGAGAGACATCTTTTAAACGAAAAAAATCCATAAAAGCTGAAAGTGTTGTCCCAGATTAGCCAGTGGAGTCCGCACATGTGTTTTGGGTCGATACTTTCCGCCTAGGCCGCACTTTCGTTTACCCTAAACACGAAGAATTCCACAAGAGCTGAATTTGTCCTCTCGGATTGGCCTTCGCTCAAAACGGTATCCTAAAACTAATCAGATTAGAGGATCGAAAAAATACCCGCGGATTCCGGATAAAGCTTTTGCTAACGAATAATGGTCCGGTCGCTAATTCTCGAAAGGAGGAGGTAGGGGTTTAATTGTAGACTGATTAAATGATTACAGTAAAAGTGTCATCTAAATCGTTTTCAGCATTCGTTTAATTCCACACTAAGTGAACTCACCAAACTAAAGAAAGTCGATGTATGGCATTCCGAATATGGTAAAATATTTTTGGACTTATAAATGGCGAAACTCTGACAAGGAATGTGTCTATAAAAATCTATATTGACTTCAAGCTTGAAACGGCATTTAAAGCGAACAACAATAAGTTGTTTTCCCTGTCTTTACATCTTAGTAAGAGTTACTTTATTTTAGGCTGAACGTATGTTGTTGTTTTTTCCTGGGCTTTTATCGTTGAAGCCAGTAACTGATGTAAAAATAATGGCTTTAATGCCATACAATACTAACATTTATTTTCAACAATGTGTTGTTGACGTAATAAATATAAGCATGTTTCAGCATTTAAGTCATTATACGATTAGTTGTATTACTACGTCTTATAGATAAACTGTCTGTATGTCTGACTTTGCGAACATGCCAATATGTGATGCGCTTAAGATGCGGTATTAAATGCAGTTTTATTTTCTGTTTAAACTTCTTAAATCCGCCAACCCGACCAGACTCTGGCTCAATTATAGTAATAAACGAGATATCAATTACACTTAGTGTTGTATTGAAAATTTCGATGCTTACGTATGACTTTTACCTGTATGTGATCACAATTCAACTTACTTGTTTTTCATCTGCTTTTTCAATCGGTTCGAGAGGCTTTGCATCTACATGTACTTCCTCCGACTAAAACATGTTGATGGTATATAATTAGCAAGTGATATACTGCAGCACAATGCCGCACTGCGATTAAAATGTGTATCCGCATTGAAATCATGCATCAATTAAAATCATGCATCTAATATATCAAATAAAAACATTTCGAATAATGCATCGTATTACTTACCGTTCCGGTAGAAACTGTTTCTTCGATCGCTGGCTTTGCTTTCTTTGATAGCTTAAAATACACAGAAATATGGTCGTCTATAAATACAAATTACACACTGAAGAACAAAATGTTCATGACAGAGAAGAGAAAAATAAATAAAGTAAAAAATCAATAAAATGTATTCATTACCCGATGTTTCGCTCACCTTTCACTCAATGTTTTTTTCTGTAGGATTAACAATTGCATTTTTGCACGAATTAAACACTTAGACCAACTTTAGTGTAAATGATTACCTTGGAAGACATACTTACTGGTTCACCCTCTCCTGTTGTTCTATGTGCATTCTTCTTTCGCCCCTGCTCTGGATTTTTCTGGAGCATATAACACAGTAACCATTCAGTAAGAAAGGATTCTGTTCATGGGCCTACCCAATCAATACAAAGTATACATAGAATAAAAACATGCTGTTATCTGTATGTTTTAAAGAGTTTTTGAACATGTGTAATTAAAGCATTTACAATTTTAAACACTTTTTATTGCCAGAAAATGATGAATATACACTCTCACAAGCTCGGGACATAACTAAGATACGCACGGGCAGAGAAGTTACTCACGGAGAGAGAAGTTAAACGTTTAATGTATACAATTATTTTTGCGAACACTAATTGTATAGCCTCAATAATATTGAAATTATCTTATATACAGGCGGCTACGTTTTATAAAAAGTTTATAAATGAAACTTGTAGCATAATGACTTTTGAATGTATCCAATGATAACTGTAGTAATTACACGTCTACCCTTATATCAAAGTTAATTAGAAGCTTGTTAAACTATTCGTAGGGTTAACTCTTTAGGTTAAGAAAGATCAGTTTATCTCCTCAATAAAGCTTCACAATTGACTAACGTTCAAATCTTTCACACGTGACTTAAAGGGATATGAACAAGAATTTCTGTGTTGATATATATTTTGTTGTTTGCTATATTCATATATATGGTAATATTAAAGACTCAGTGAAACAAAAACAAAAAGATACATCGATCGTAGCTATAATCGTAGACAACAAAGGAGCATATTACTGTAATAAGCAATTTCGCTATATCCCATCTCGTCACTTCATGCTTTGTCCTGATGTGACTTTATAATCACTCGCAAAGATTCCACATCGATTATTTTATAAGCGATTTAAGTATATTGTTTCTCAGCAAGATGCACTTTGTGCACACGATTAATTCGTCTAAACGTTTTGCAGTGTAATCAGATTATCGATTGCAGTGTCACAGTGGAGTTTAAATTTATGTAATTTGCCAATGCAAGAGTATCAAATGGTCTTACACATTGTTTTGTTAATCATTCTGGATATTGCCATTGCACAGGACGGTCTTAATGAGGTTTCATAATAATCCGTTAAAGTTTTAAAGAGATAAGGAGTGTTCACATATCACTTAGTTTATCAATTGAGATTGGCCTGTACATTGTGTTTAATTCTTTATGCAAATATTGTACAATTGTGTTTGTGACCTTGGGACGGCGTGACAGTCTCATGCTGTCTGTATGCACAATATGTCAAGAACATAAGTTTCGATCCAAGTTTAATGGGGATTGTCATACAGACGCACAAAGGGCATTCCTTGTACACCCTCTGCTTCGCAGCGGATAGGGGGGCGGATGAGTGGTTAGCAGTATTATAATGTTAAACGTAAAATCTTGATTTATTCGCATGTATGTTCGCATGTATGTTTTAGTTCGAGAATAATTCAACTTACGGTTTCTAATACTGATACTTTAATTGGTTCGACAGGCTTTGCTTACGTTTCCTTTGACTGATGATAGTTCAAGAAATGTGAATGATTTGTGTCAAAGTGCAAAAATTGCTATACAATATGAGTTTCCCGATTAAAATTATGCATAAATTATATAAAAATGAACATTTTAGATTATTTAAATATTTAAGCAAACAAGTAAATAATGTATGGTAAATCTTATCAAATATGTGTTTAGTTTAAAATAACTCAAATAATTTAATTTATTTTAATACATGAAAACGGCATGTAAACACAAATTTTATAACGATTACCATTCATGTGTAGACTTGTTGGTTTACCGTCTTCTGCTATCTTACCTTCGTTCTTTTCTGGCTTTTGATTAAGTGGATTTTCCTGGATAAAAAAGCAATAATAATAAAAGTTAAGAAAGTACGATATCAATAGGACTCGGCACGACAGAAACATTCAAAGCAAAATGTCCACATATTAAATACAACCAAGTTTATTTTTAGGAAGCTATGATCATGCCAAGACTAACCTACAGCAAACTGTCCTTGTGAAAGTTATATTATCGCTGTGATATTATTGACATTTACGAGTGATTCTGTCATCAAATGAACAATGCACACTTTGATAAAACTTAAAGGAAATTCTTTAAATGTCATTTGAGAATCTTCATCTAGGCATGTATGCAAAGTCTCGTGAAAATCCTTTAAATATAAGATACCATATAGAGGGAACAAGAGAATTAACTAAATCATCATGCTGGTGAACTAAAAGATTTTAGGTAAAAAGCAATAGTCTTTGCTTACACTTATTTTCTCTTATAAACGTTGAATAAGTGTAACAAGGATACGGGTCATTACAAAACACAATTAGCTGCAATGCAATTATGTGTTGCAACGTTAACTTATGCATAAAGCATCTTTAATACAAACGTTTTAAATTATTCGTAATATTACAAACCTTTTCAACAATGACTTTTTCTTTAATCGCTGGTTTTGCCTTCTTTTAATGTTCAAAATACAAAAAAAATATTATTCATTTATTACATTTTACATGCTGGTTTGCCATTTTATTCTGATACAAATGTTAATATTTGCCATTTTAATACAGATACAAATATATATATTTGTCATTCAATACACATGCAAATGTGTAAATTTGAAAAAGTACACTAATAAGCTGAACATAAGAAGGAAATTTTTATGTAAAAGTGATCGTAGTTTGCATTAAATGCAATATTGGAAGCCTTATAGTATTTCATTCATCAGTGAGTGTTATGACTTTTATATAAATAATTATTGCTTAAATATTTACAATAATTTAAAGAAAACTCAACTCCGTTTTAGTGCAATTAATTGGATGCTCTTTTCAATAAATTGTGACTTACTTGTCTGTGGTCACCGTTTCTAATGTTTTATCTGATTTTTTTTCTGCTTTTTAAGCTTAACTGGCTTTTTCTGCACAAACAATTATTCACTATTTAATTCAACAGGATTGTATTCCTTCATAAATCAAAATGAACACAACGTATAAAGATACTTCCGCTTCCGGTGTAAACACTTGCATCTTTTGAATTCGCAAAAAGAAATGTAAATTTAACACTAAACCAACTTAAAACCTCAATGAATTTATAAAGCAGACTATTCAGATGGGTAAAGGTGTATCTGACACAGGTAATCAATCCGCTTCGGTTAACAACAATAGCCCTAAAACACGGAACAAAAGACCAAGTTCAAGGAAGAGAAAAGTTATCTCCCCTGAACAGGAAAAAATCGCGAAAGCTGAGAAAAAAAGCAAACCGACTTCCGAGTCAGACACTGACAGCTCGTGTGGTGGTTGGGCTGATTTAGACATAGACATACCCACGTCAAATTACTTTTCCCCCCTAGTCGAGCCAGTGATGTCCAATCCATCTAATACAAACGCAGACATTACGGTGATCAGAGCCCTTACAGACAACATGAGTTCACCTGAGTTAGGCCATAACTATACACTAGGGTCATTTCCTCAGACCTCATTGAGTTTCACCATACAGTCAACCCCTGTCCAAGGACACGGTCAACCAAGCTCATTCATAACTGACTTCGACATACAAAGAATAGTACAAACTCTCCGCATGTCATTGAGAAATGAGATTCAGTCAATGGTCTCTGCTACAGTAGCAGAACACGTAGTTCCACTGCAGAATGAACTTGTAGAGATGAAAAACACCATTGCAAAACTAAATTCTAAATTGGCTGATCTTGAAACTGAAGTGGACAACAATAATCAATACAGTAGACGACATTGTGTTTTGATCAGCAACATCGATGAGAAACAGGACGAGTCAACTGATGAGATTATTCTAAACATTGCGAAAGACAGTGGTTGCTCCATCAACATCAATGATATTGATAGGTCTCACAGGAATGGACCAAAGAACAGTACTAACGGTAAACCTAGAGACATAATTTGCAAGTTTACAAACTACAAGGCAAAGTCTAATTTCATGAAATCCAGAAAGCAACTAAGACTCAACAAAAGCAAAATCTTTATAAATGAGCAGCTTACACCCATCCGGAGACAAATAGCATACCAATGCCGACAATTGAAAAAGGACCCCCAGTCTCCAGTGTCCGACACATGGTCATTCGATGGGACTCTATAGACGAGTTAATTGTTATTGTTTACATTCGGGATTTTTCGCGCATGCGCACTGACTGGTTGGCAAAAACACTGGTTACAGTAACGTAAAACATGTATAAAGGGCTTTTGTTTAGTCAATTAAACGATAAAAAAATCCGAAATAAACATTACAACTCTTATACAATAGTGCAAATATATCATATTTAGTACCAATAAATAAATGTTTCATCATATGTATAATTTCCTCTTTATAAAAATACAAATTAGTTATTAGCATCAGAGTAAACGTGGTCGGAAGACTAAATACTGACAATACCACACAACAAAACAATAAATTAGCCGTATTCTTTTTTATAGTAAGACTTTAAAAAATGATATTTAAAAACTTATAAAACATATATTAATTTGATTATAACTATAAACGGTGTGGATATTGTTATTGCTCATCAGCGATCGAAAGTGTATTATAAGAGGCGCATTTGATCAATTATAAAACAAAGCCATTAAAAACGGAATACATTACAATCGTTAAATGTTGTGGTAATTTTCTTTTCCATAGAATGAATTTTCGTTTCGTTTCCATTGAATTACAATATTAATAAATTTGAATATACAAATGAAAATAAAACCTGCATCTTGTGCAAATTGATCTGTCTTTGCATGTATATTGAAATCTCTTAACAAGTAATAAGGAGTGATACATTTAACAATCTAGAATTTTATGATAAATATATATATTAATTTAATTTATTTTACATAAATATTGTTTATCCATTGTGATTGCTTGGTTTCATGATGGTGTTACGTGCAATGCAAGAACGTACAATCTTTACACTAAATTGACGAGTTTACATTTGCCGGTACCCGCGGTAAATACATCAATTGTGTAGCAGTAATATTGAACAATATTTTAAATTTAAAGTTATAAAGCACTGTATTATTATGATTAAACTGGCTTACATATAAATACGCATGTTCTTGTTAATCCGTTTCAGACAAATATCTTCTTTTTTTAATATGTTAAATTATTTATTAAAGCAAATGTTACGTATTTTGGCTTTAATATTTGGCTTGCTCAATATGACTGCTCAATATGCCAAGAAATGGCATGGAGGTATCATAAAGTCTGCCACATGTGGTCTATGCAGGGACCCAATTAAAGTATTGGTCACTATGTTTATGACACCGGCATGTTTTCTGTGTAATTGTCTGGGCAGTCTCCGATCATAACGAGATAAAAGTGTCAAAATTGGTGTGCACAATTAAATAAAACAATGAGATTTATTAATTTATTTGTTGTGTAACAAGGTAAGTCTGTACAGATATATTAAGATTAAAATCAGTTACTATATGTTGCGCACAAAAAGCGATCTATTTGATGTTTGTTTTCATCCTTATTTGTGTTTTTTCATTAAATTTAATTTATTCTAAAAGAATTTCCATTTTTGAAATTTTGTATCTAAAATGGACGTGAAGATGCGTTTAGTAGAGATTTTTGTGGTAACCACATAACGAGCTCGTAGATAGTGTACGTTCCACTCCATAGCTCGTTTTTAGTAAACACAAATAATAACAACAATATAATCGTTCCAAAAATGAATTTCCACGCATGCTTATGTTTTATTCAGACATAAATAGTAAAATTATATTTGATACAGTTCATGAGTATCAATAAAAACGATGATAATGTCAACCTTCTCTATATGCGCTTATAAGAATTCCACCTCTTTTTGCCAACCAGTGGGCGGAGTCTAAAGTTTGCAGGTGCGTGTGACGTCACGCGTTAACTCGTCTATACATCAGAGTCTCCAACCAAAAAGAAAGCATTAGGATAAACTGCCTCCAGGACCTTTGCAAGTTTGGATACAAACCCAAGTAGAGAACATTGACCACATGTTGCCAAGTCATACAGAGTGGGTTCATGTATTATTTCAACTTGATGTCTACCAAATCTTAGTCTTCAACTCACTATGTTCATTAAATTTATATATCTTAGATGTATCAAACTTTTACTGCATACAAACTTGTTGTCACATGTTACATAAAAGAGTTTTTCATGTAATTATATTCTGTTCATCAACAAAAAGTGTCCATAAAATCACATCAAGGTGTTAAAACAAGTATAAAAACAAAACATTACACTATAGTCATAGTACAAACTCATTTACACACTGTAAATAATTTATAAAGTGCTGTTTTCTAATTAATTTGTAAATAATTTATAAGGTGCTGTTTTCTCATTAATTTGAGTGACCATTTACTAAATTGTTGTCTCTTGTTTCCCTTTTTGCTAAAATATACTATGAATATATTGTGTGAATGCAATATATGACATGCAAATTATGTATATGTTATGAACAAATCCATAATAACTGTGTATTTTTCCATCAAAATGTCAATATGTGAAACCATGTTAAGTATACTCATTCTATCAGATACTCACTTTCTACATATATACAATAATGCAAACATTAACCTATTACTTACAATAATGGTATTATTCTTGACCAAATGTATGTAACGAATGCCATACACATTTGTAAATATTATGAAATTTGTGTGTAATTTTTATTGTATATAACTTAAAATGTTAACTTACAAAAATGTAATTATTCCTGCTCCAATGAAAGTAACGATTGCCATGCTAATTTGTAATATGTTGAAAAACTTGTCAAAATTGTGTGTCTTTTTATTATAATTTTTTTTTTAACTGTAGATCTATATAACTTAAACGGTATATTCAAACTTGTTGTCACATGTTACACTAAGAGCTTCTCATATAATTAAAACAAATTTCTGTTGATCAATTGAAATTGTCCATAGAATTACATTAATGCATAGAAACAAGTAATTTAAAATACATTATACCATAACCATATTACACAATAACTTACATACAATAAATAATTTAGAAGGTGTTGTATTCCAATAATTTGTGGAAGCAATTTCTAAAATTGTGTCTCTTTTTTTCCTTTTTACTCAAATATACTGTGAATATACTGTGTGAATGCAATATATGACATGCAAATTGTGTATATGTTATGAACAAATCCATAAAAACTGTGTGTTTTACCACTAAAATGCCAATATGGGAAACCATGTTAAGGAAACTCATTCTACCATATACTTACTGACTTTTTACCTACAACAATGCAAATATTTGCCTGTTTACTTACATAATGTGATTACTCCTACTCCAATCTGTAACAAATGCCATCCAAATAAAGTAAAAGTTATGTAAATTGTCAAAATTGTGTGTTATTCTTATTGTATGTAACTTAAACTGTACCCATATTTCTCGTCATACTTTACATAAAGAGCTTCTTATATAATTATAATAAATTGATGTTTAACAATAAAATTACAAATAAATAACATGAATGTGTCAACAAAAAAGTAATCAAAAAGACATAATACTAAAGCCATAGTACAAACTTTTTAACTGACTGTAAATAGTTTACAAGGTGCTGTTTTTCTCATTAATTTGTGTGATCATTTAATAAAATGTTGTCTCATGTTTTCTTTTTTCCAAATATAATATGAATATTCTGTGTAACGCAAAACATGACATGCAAATTATGTATATGTTAAAAACAAATCCATAATTACTGTGTGTTTTTTCATTGAAATGTCAATATGTGAAATCATGTTAAAGTAATGAAAATTGTTAAAATACCTTTTCTTTTTTTTTCTTCTCTTCTTCAATACCAACATAACTTTATAATGAAAATTAAATTTTAACATTGCCACATTGCATGAATATACCTATAAAATGTAAATGTGTACTCCATGAGCTTCTATTTACAGTTTGAATAAAAAAAAAATCAATAATAACACTTACATGTAAATGTATTATACCACAACCAGGCTTACTTCTTGCGTAAATAATGTTAATGTAGTTTAACACCAAATTTTCTAAATTAAACTGGTAAAAAACTGCTTATATTTATAAATTTCCTTTCCCTAAGGGGTTATCAACGTAACTTATATGTTATCAGTACTCTAAAAAATACTATATTATTTCAAAATTATTAATGTAACTTCTAAAACAAATCTTAATATCTTCTCATGTTAAGAAATTATTGTATAAGGATATATCTATTGTCAACCATCAAACAATACTACTCTGCATTACACCTTTAATAGACCTGCTGTTGGCATTATACATATACTGTATTTAAACTTTTCCTCAATCTGTTTGGATAATAAATTGCATCACTGCTAGGTTCATGCACAATATCATCCACATAACTGTTTTCATAGGCACACACAATAAATCAAACTAAAATAAACCATGAACCATTACACATGGCAGGTAACTTGTTTTTGACCTCATTGTTGACACAAGATATATCTAGATCAATAGATTTCTAAAATTAATCTGTGGCTATGCACATCTTATAAAAATGCAATCACAAACTTTGAACTCAATCCGATAACATTAATATAAGCTAGCATCTTTACAAAAAATAAATAAATCACTACCTAATAAACAATTCAAATAATCTTGGACATTTTCGCTTTCAATTTCTAAGATTGTTTGATATTACTGTTTTTCTGTCTCAAAACAGCATTGACCCACTTCCATTCTCTTGTAACATTACAAGATTATGACAAAAGTGAGTCATCTAATTATTTCACTGCACACAATGAATAAAAAACAACTCAAAACTGAAAGTAGGTACTGATACTACAATAATTACATTCAAAATGTGCATAAATTAAAAACAAATTATTTATCAAATCAATTGAGTAGCGATCCACATTGACAATTATGTATCTTGCTTCTATAAGCCTGAGGTTATTAGAAAATAAATGCTAATAGTGTACTGGAGTACATAACAGATGACATCATGTTATAAAATAATAATCTATGACAATGGTGTATAAAAATTATGCATAAAAATGGTGCATATTTAAGTTGTGTTAGGTAAATGATGGTTATCAGTAGTTGATAACAAATGGTAATTATGTACATAGTATGTATATTATATGATAAATCTTTCATGGTGTATATGACACATGGTAATGTTGTACAAGTCACTCGACAATATGTTATGCATGCATGTTTCTGTATTGATTATTCCCAAGCATTTAGTTTTGAACATAAAACTGGTAAATGTTTCAGATACCTCTTTAAGTAAATATTATTGGAAATTTATATGTACCCAGTAAATGGTAATGATGTTCAAGTCATTTAATAATGTGTTATGCATGTGTGTATTGATTGTGTATTTTCTTGCACTTATAGTTAAACATAATATAGGTGTTAACTTACTTAACATATATTTAAGGTGTATATGATAAATGGATATGTTTTATAAGTCAATTGACAATATGTTATGCATGTGTGTATTGACTGTTTGCTATCAATCAAATATGAACTTGAACAGTTCCTGGGTGACTGAGTTATCTCACTTTGTACAGCAACTTACAAATTATGTACCTATGTACTCTCTTGCTTTTATACAGTTTAACCCCACATACTGGATGACCAATTTTATATTTGTACATCAACATAATTAATTATTACTTTTGAAATCTCAACACTTACATATTTGAACTCCAGCTATTGGTTGATTTATATTTTGATGTACAGCAACTTAACCTTTTGTGTACTCACAACCACTCATATATTTCGAAGCTCAGCTGCCAGATAGCTTATCTTGCTTGTTAGGGTATTTGTTTAGACCTATTGTGTTGTTTGATTGACTGATTGCAAGTAAATCCATATGCTAGGTCAATTAATCAAGCAGTTATCCAACATATCAAATAGCAAACATATACTTTCTACTATGATTTGTAAGATCTTACCAGACTTGCTTCTTGTAAATATATGTCCAAATGTTGCCTTCAACTGTGGTGTGCAATAAAGCCCACATCAACTGGTAATCCATCCACGAATAAATAAATCCACAAGCTCGGAAAATGAATATAAACACTATGGTGAAAACACACATCCTTTTCTATTTTATTTTGAAAATGCAACCACACACATTTCATTAAAAATCACCCAATAAGATGCACTTTTCGATATCAACTTCACCTGAAGTTACTTGTCAACTCGTATTAAGAAAAAAATAACACAATTAACACGATCACTCACTCCTAACTTGTGCCTAAATAGTAATCTACAATCTTTCGCCACACACTTAGTGCACATGTATTCTTTCAGCTTGCGGAAATCGTGCACATTGTACAAACACAGACTATCCCGTTAACACGCCGCAGTAGCATATAATTCAAGCTTTGTAAACAGCTGTCATTTTTTGTTTTGCCCAAGTGCTAAGCCCATGTTGCGTAGATCCTTGTACTATTATGTTACTACGCGATCATTCAATATAAGCTCCACTTTCTGTATCATTTATACAGCCCATAATATAAATTTATCAATTGAGTTTTTAACATCTCTTTATAACATCAACATGACCAAATTTTTTGTTTATTTTTGTTATTCTTCTCTTCTCATTATTCCTCCTTCCTTCTTTCACTTCTTGCGGGCCGGGCGCACGATAGCTTTTTCCTCATCCAATTCTTTTTTGAACTCAGCATTTAACGATGTACACTGACATAGGAGTGTACAGGATGAGGATAGGTTTGTTCCACTCTCGGACTATGAAAAGTAAAGGGCTTCAACACATGAATATGTTCGAGTTAGTTTGCTGGCTGGCAATCCTTCTTCTTAGAGGAGGCGATGTCCATCCAAATCCTGGACCCGACAGCTCCCTTGATATGTCATCCTCTTCATCGGGTACATCTTTCTCATCTTCAATAAATGATGCATTTGCACATAATCTAAAAATTGTTCATTACAACGTTCAGAGCTTCCTCGCAAAGAAAGATATTCTGTATGCCGATCTCAACAATTTTGATATTATAGTGTTTACTGAAACTTGGCTCAGCTCAACAGTTGACACTGACGACCTACTTTTTCCTTCTTATCATAAGCCGTTCAGACGGGATAGAAGAAATGATCCCCATGGAGGTATTCTAGTATACGTAAAATCCGATCTCTTTGCCATTGAGCGACCTGACCTACAAATTGATGATCTAGAATGTCTATGGGTCGAACTACGTATAAAGGGAAGGCGTCTTTTATCTGGCTCTTTCTACAGACCACCAAACTCTTCTCCTTATCTACTAGAATGCATAAACGATTCGATCTCACTAGCCGTTGACACCGGTATTGAGAACATTGTTATCACAGGTGATTTTAATCTTGACATGAATAAACCACAGTGCAGGATCAAAATGGAGACCCTTCTTTTACAGTATAATCTCAAACAGATTATTAAAGAACCTACTCATTTTACTGAAACCTCGAATTCCATTCTTGACCTTTTTATAGTAACACCTTCCTTGAAAGTTCTAAAAAGCGGCGTTAGAGAACCCTTTCTTAACCAGCAACTTCGATTTCATTGCCCAGTCTACTGCGTCATAAACTTTAATAGAATAGCTGGATCTAATTTTAAACGTAAAATATGGCTATATAAATATGGGGACTACACTAATCTAAGACAACTTGTGCAGAATTTCGATTGGAACAGTTGTTGTGATAATAATATTGACATATACACTTTAAATTTCACACGTCAACTTATCAGTCTCTGCGAAGCTACAATCCCGCACAAAATAGTTACAATAAGAACAGCCGATCCTCCATGGCTACATACTAATATTCGTAAGGAAATCCGACGCCGCAAACGAGCATACAAAAAAGCCAAGGCTACTAATTTAGACCGACACTGGCACATCTTTCGCCAACAACGTAATATTGTTAATAATCTTGTCAGATCAGCGAAAAAAGTGCACTTTGAAAATCTCGCTAAACTTATACGTGAAAATCAACACTTATCATCCGACTTCTGGAAAATAATAAAAAAAATCACAAATAAAAACACCACACAAAACGAGTTGCCTCCCTTAATTCATAATGGTACCATATATGAGTCACCCCTTGATAAAGCAAATATTCTTAATTCATTCTTCCAATCTCAATCTACTTTAACTACACCAAATACGCATATGCACAACCTACATTCCCAAGAGCCAGATTACCCCGTCCTTGAAGATCTAATTATTTCCCGTCAAGATGTCTTGGATCCCATTAAAGTGATGAAAACGGGAAAGGCATCAGGTCCAGACCAAATAAATAGTCAAGTTCTAAAGCAAATTGCATCCGAGATTTCAGGTCCCCTACAAAATCTTTTTAATTTTTCTATTAGTAATGGTAGGGTCCCACGGAGCTGGAAAGAAGCAACTGTTTGTGCACTTCACAAAAAGTCTTATCCTCAGGATGTTGAAAATTACAGACCGATCTCTCTTTTAAGTGTTTTAAGTAAATGTCTCGAGAGAATTCTCCACAAATATATCTTTAACCATTTAAGGGCTATTGAATTCATAACCCCATCTCAATCAGGCTTCATTCCAAAAGATTCCACCGTCAACCAATTAGTCTCTGTGTATCACTCCTTTTGTAAAGCCCTTGACGAAGGTAAAGAGGTTCGAGCCGTTTTTTGCGACATTTCTAAGGCCTTCGACAGAGTATGGCATGAAGGACTTATCCACAAGCTCCGACTTAGTGGTATCTCGGGCAATCTTCTATCTTGGTTAAAAGACTACCTACATGAGAGGACCCAGTGTGTTGTAATCTCTGGCTGCCAATCTGACCCATTACCCATAAACGCTGGTGTCCCTCAAGGGTCTATATTAGGGCCCCTCCTCTTTCTCATTTATATAAATGACATTGTACGAGATATTCACTGTCCAATTCGCCTATTTGCAGACGACACCACGCTATATATCATCGTCGACAGCCCTGTTGATGCGGCTAATCATCTTAACACTGATCTTGCAAAAATTCATTCCTGGGCTGATAAGTGGTTGGTAACCTTCAATCCATCCAAAACCGAATCTTTGGTTGTATCTAGAAAAATCAACCGCCCAATCCATCCCCCTCTCTTTTTCAACGACTGCCAAATCACTGAGGTTTCGTCTCACAAGCATCTTGGCTTAACTTTTTCTGATACATGTTCCTGGCATGACCATATTGAATCAGTCATGAAAAAAGCATGGCAAAGACTCAATGTAATGCGAACTTTCAAGTTTACGCTCGATAGAAAGTCTCTTCTATCGATTTACACAACATTTATTAGACCAATTCTTGAATACGCTGATATAGTCTGGGATAACATTAATACACAAGATGAAATAGAACTTGAGAAGATTCAACAGGAAGCAGCAAGGATAATCAGCGGGGGGACACGTTTGGCATCCTTGCAAAACCTATACAATGAAACTGCTCTCGAACCATTAAAAAATAGGAGAACAAAACATAAACTAACTCACTTCTATAAAATGTATAATTTACTAGCACCCCCATACTTGTGCACACTTATCCCCTCTAGCGTGGGAAAAAGATCTGCTTATCCACTTCGTAACTCTAACAACATTCGCAGTATCCAATGCAAATCACAACTTTTTACTCGATCTTTCCTACCATCAACTATAAACTTATGGAACAATTTACCGGAATCGGTGAGAACGGCTCCTTCTCTCTCTGCTTTCAAAGCAAATCTTAGTAAAGATAAGAAAATAATTCCCCAGCATTTCTACGATGGGGAGCGGACATCTAATATTCTACATGCGCGTTTACGAATGCATTGTAGCAGTTTAAATGAACATTTGTACTCAAAAAACATTGTACAAAGTCCATATTGTCAATGCGGTGCGATTGAAGACACATATCACTTTTTCTTCAATTGCCCCATTTATGCAGAAAAAAGAGTTATCCTTTTTAACAATCTGTCTAGATTCTTACCCATAACTTTGCAACTTCTTCTTTTCGGTGTTAAAGACGGCTCATATGAAGTAAATTCATTAATATTCAAACATGTTCAGTCTTACATCCGAGATAGCCATAGATTCTAACCTATTTCTATCTCAGGAACAAACCATATTCTGCTAACGATGCCCCGTTCCCGCAACTGCTTCCTTTCTTACCGCAACTTCTCTAATTCTGAAACTTTACTCTTCCACTGCAATCCCTTTCCTTCTCCACTTATTAGCTCTTATGCTATCTACATTACTCTGTTATAATTTTTGTATTATAGTTTATATTAATTTTACATTTCTAACCAGTATGCAATAATCTATCACTGTAATATATTGTTCGTAATTTTGACATGTCTTTAAATAGTTGTTATACGTTTGGTTGTTTACACCATTACAGCAGCGCTTCTAACTGACAGAAGAGAGACATAGTATAAGCCTCGAGCTTCCTTCTCAATTCTGTCCAATTGTATTCTACAGCCTTTATGTAAAGCAATACTGCAAGTCTACCTGCCTAGCATATTGCTCAAATATAATATGTATGTTTGTAGTGTATTGCTTATATGTACTTTCAATGAACTAAATAAATAGTGTTTAAACCAAAGATGATCCCATTATACGGTTACATGCATGTATATACGCGTTTTTGATGCTGTTATAATCCAACTGATTTGAAAGACTGATCATTTTAAGCCTGACCAATAAATCATTAATACCAAGACAGAATCGGACGAGCGTTATTAACATTGCAACATCGTTAAATGCCATCTAAACATATGCTTCCTTCCCTTGATAAAAATGCTTGTTCCCAGAGCAAAAAGTATCCACCAATAATTCCAATCATACACGCAATAAATTACTAATTATCTAATACTCCTTAACATTATTGACTCTTTCTTCAGTCGCTGAATCTGCATTATTTCCACGCTGCAATTAAAGTTATACTTATCCTTGTTTGTTTGCCAGAAAATACAGCTATATGACGAGTCCAATCTGTCAGCAGCAATAAATATATCATATTCCTTCTTTTCTCAATCTTTTAACATGATTAAATGGTTGTGTTCTAATTTAAAGTTGTGTGATTTAATATATGGTTCATAAAATAAAATACCCATAAAGTGAAACTATAGCTGCCCCAACTTGCGAGAAATTCTACAATGCGGTCTTATATCTATGGCAAGGAACCGATTGCAAAACATTGAGACAAGTTATGTTTGTAAACTGCATAAACACAGTGCACCCTACTTAGGAGCACATTTTGCTCCTGTTTGATTCTATGTAAAATGGTAAAACGGCGATTTATATTAAACAAACAACATTTTCATTTGAACATGATACTTTATATCATTTGCGATTGACTGTGATCACTTCTCAACATTGTCTGTTTATATTAAAAATATTATTGACTTTAAAACAACATCAACTTTAATTTATTTAAAAAAAATACCTAACATTGGTAGACTTCCTGGTTCACCGTCTTCTGCTATCTTACCTGCTTTCTTTTCCGCTCTGTGCTTAACTCGCTTTTCCTGGATTAAAATTGTGTATATGAGTATAGAAAGGATGTTATTTTTAGGCCAAGTCATAAAAAAGCAGTTCAGAGGAGGATATCCACATCTTTAACACAACACTGTTTAAAAAACAACAACAGTAACCTAGGTTCATTTAAGAATAACAAACTGCAAAAGATACAAAAATACTCGGCAAAGGACCGCTATAGTCTTCGCTGTATTGTTGACATTCACGCGTGACCCTGACCTCGGAATGGCTTGAACACCTAATGCCTTCTTAATTAACAATGTCTAATAAAATAAAGATAAACCAAGATACTTGTTTAATGGGCGCATACGGCGGCGTGACTGACTAATGCTTTTTCATAGCAGCATCATTTAAACGCGTATGCTAAGATTCGTGAAACTTCTTGAAGAATAATATAATATATGGAGCAAACAATGTTTTGGAGAGGAGAACGAAGAAATTACTTACGTTTGCGTAATGCTTTTTAACTTAAGAACTCAATATTCTAGTGTTGTTTATTAATTAAGTCAAAAGTATAAAGTTCTACAGTCCGTGCTTAGTAAAGCTGAAGAAATGTTATAAGCTTACGGTACATTACAAAACACAGTAAGCCGCAATAAAATTGTGGTATTGTAGTGTTAAAATATGCATACAGCATACCTAAGACATTCTTGGATTTTTCATTTTATTACAAACCTTTTCAACTGAGACTTGTCCTTCAATCGCTGGCTTTGCCTTCTTTCACTACTTAAAATACAAAAATAAATCAAAAGCTAGTTAGCAATTTACTGATACAAATGAATATATTTGCCACTTTGTGCAACGGTATATTTTTTCCATTTGATACACATACAAAGGTAAATATTTGCTATATTACCGATTACACGCCGAACCTAAAAATGATATGTTTACGACGGAAAAAAAATCTCGTTGTTTGCAGCAAAAAAGCAATAATGGAAACTTAAAATTTTATAACGAACCTGTTCAACACAGTCTTTTCCTTCAATCGATGGCTTTGCCTTCGTTCATGACTTAAAATACAAAATTAAATTACATGCTAGTTTGCAATTTCATACTGATAAAGATGAATATATATGCCACGTTGTGCAACGGTATATATTTGCCATAATAAAATAAAATAAAAATATTTGCAATACTACCGATTATACACCGACCCTTAAAATGATATGTTTACGACAGAAAAAAATATCGTTGTTTGCAGCGAAAAAGCAAACATGGAAACTAATAATTCAATTACAAACGTTTTCAACAGAGACTTGTCCTTCAATCGCTGGCTTTGCCTTCTTTCACTACTTAAAGTACAAAAATAAATTACATGTTAGTTTGCAATAGCATACTGATACAAATGAATTTTTTGCTACTTTGTACAACGGTATATATTTGCCATTAAATACACATACAAAGGTATATATTTGCAATACTAACGATTACACACCGAACCTAAAAATGATATGTTTACGACGAAAAAAATCTCGTTTGCAGCAAAAAAATAATAATGGACAATACAAATATTTTATTGTTTAGTGATTTTAATCGCTCTTCTCCAAATAATGCATTCTTGATATTTACAATTATTAAAAGCAATGGCAAACCCAACTCCAATTTGGGATAGTAATTGGAAGTCATGTTTAATAAATATTGACTTACTAGTCTATGTTTGCCATTTTTATTGTCTTCTCTGCTTTTTTCTGTCCCTTCAGCTGTACTGGCTTTTCCTATATTAACAAATAGTCACCACTCAATTGAAAGGGATTATATTCAAATCAGAAAAAAAATAAAAAAATAATACCATCATACGGTTACATGCATGTTAATACTTTTGATTATATGATTATCCAACGCACATGCAACACTTATCATTTGTGGAAAGAATTTGAATGCGTAACAAATAAATAAGTAACATCCGAACATAATCGGAAGAACGCAAGTTGAAGACGAGCGTTATTAACGTTGAGGCATCGTTTTATGCCCACTCTCCCGATATGCTTGAAACTTGACGAAAATTTTCAATAGCAAAAATTGTCCAACATTAATTTCAATAATACACGATATGAATAACTAATTATGTAACACACCTTTACATTAATGACGTTTTCTTCAGTCGCTGGCTTGGCCTTCTTTCCATTCTGGAAATTAAGAATACCTAATTCGGTTGCCATAAAATACATCTCTATATCAAGTCCAATCGGTCAGCTGCCAAAGAAAACATTTCTTCTTTTCTCTTTCTTTAAACATTAATGCTTGAATGTTTGCGAACTAATTAAAAATATTGGTTTGCCATATATTGGTCATTTAACAAAATACACATTAAGTGAAACTCCAGCTCCACCAGCAGAAAAGCGAACCTTAGTGATGCATTGCCATCCTTTATTTATGACAAGCAACCGATGACTTAACAGTGTGACGAATAACATGTGTAAACGTAATTAACAAGACTGATTATTGTGAAAATTAGTAAGAATGGCATTTCGCATCATTTTAATTCAATGTATTTTTACAGCAATGATAGTAATGTGAGTAGGACAAATTAACCCAATTTAAGTAAACACATAAACAACTTAAACGCTTGGTGATGTTTAGAAATAAAGCTATACTTACTGGTTCACTAGCATTTGCATTTGTATCTGCCTTCTTTTTCCCTCTCATCTTAATTGGATTTTCCTTGATTCCAAATACAACATGGATAATACTTAAAAGATGTGGGATATTAACGTGTTCACAGAAGATTCATAACTGACAGAAACTTTTGCAGACTTGTTTAAAAGAGTTTTTGAAAGTTAACCCTCAGCTTTAATGTCATTTTAATGGTGCAAACTCTTTCACAGTAACTGTGTAATGTTAAATGTCTGGTTTGGCGCTTGAAAGGACTACTCATGCATAAGTGAGGCATCATGTAAAAATAAGTTTTTTTCTCTAGCGCTCTATCCAAATCCTATTTAATATTTAAAGCTACACACCTTGAAATCAAATACATGTTAATCAATACATATAGATGCAATTTGAAAGTGTGCAAAATTGTCATTAAATGTATAGCCTAGTTAGCAAGTAATTTATTATTTTTCAAATGGTACCGCTTTTAAAACCGAAAGTAGGATTTATACGTATTCGTCCATTTCGACAAACGCGATTATTTTTAAGTTTTAAAGCGCAAAAAAGACGGATTTCTACCTTGTTACCACCAGAGATATTCTAATTGGCATAAATAAAATTAAATCTATAGCCTTGTTAGCAAGTAAATTATCAATTTTTTAACGGTACCGCTTTTAAAACCGAAAGTAGGATTTCAATACGTATACGTCCATTTCGACAAACGCGATTATTTTTATGTTCTAAAGCGCAAAAAAGACTGATTTCTACCTTGTAACCACGATATATATTCTAATTGGCATCGATAAAATATGTTTCTTATTATACTTACATTTACTTTGCCAAAAATGTTGTGTGGCTAAAAGTTTGACAGTTTCTGTAGTCCATGGCGTTGCGTCTCTGTCTATGTTTTATATTTATAACATACTATAGATTGTAATTTACAAATCAAATTTTATAACAGAAACATACATATGTCATACGGACGTAATCCTTTGCATAAACACTTTAAAACACGACAATGTTTCAACACACTATTCTTGTTGACATTTTATTTAAATGTTAATTCGAATATCGTTATCGACTTAGGCTACATCACACATAAACAAAGCGCTGAAGATCTGAATGTTCGCTATGGCATAATCTTTGAGGCAACTCATTTTTTTTAATTAATCGCAAGTTTGAAATGACCACACGCCATTTAAATTTATAAAGAGTGTCTTACCGCACCGGTCGAGATGTATGTGCATTGTTTATCATCCTATTTATGTTATAGAGATAACTTAGACAAAATAACAACAACATGGTCCTTTTTGACGCTCTGAAAGCATAGAAAGTATGATAAAAATGGTATAATGAGAACCAAATATAAAGAAAACTTGCAATCAATATCATATTAAATGAATATTGTTGGAATAACGAATACCTATCACACTAAATAAAAATAAATAAATCTGCGAGCAATACTTTTTACTCACGACTTAAGTAGTCATAAAGATAGCCCTGTTGACCCGTACTTTGTTGTTTATGCATTACTTTTTACCCTAGCAGTTGACACGGTGTCAACCAGTCTCTGACCTTAACATGAGTATTGAACACTAATGCGCTTTTTGGCCTAGCTGTTTTACCCAGCTTTTCGCCTTAAATGACCTTTACATAACGCCAGCAGACACAAATGAACATATTCGAATATTTCATAGGCTAATTCAAGATAAATCCCCTGAATTTTGGCTATATCACTGTGTCTGTGCACAGAGTAAAGAATGTAGCCCTGTTTTTTGTAAGGAATTCCGGACTACTCTCTGCATGTTCAAACGAAACAAATTTTGGCCCAGTTACAATTACACGTTAAAATCCATCTAGCAGAATATCAGGGTCTGTACTCGGTTACTAAATCGTCCGGGGAAGACATAAATTACTAACGATAAACACAGTTTTGCTTTCAAGATGAGAAAACAAACACTATCGAAATAGTATAGGGTCGAGATAAGAGTTTAATTATTTACCACAAATGTTTGCCCTACTCGGTCAGCACGTCTGGAAATCATAACTGAACGCCTGGATAGGGTACCCTTATTTACCAGTTTGCTTTTTTGAATTCAATTTTATATCGAAAAGCATAAAATGTGCCATTTACAATTCACAATGAGATTTTTAAAGACTCTTATGCCATATGCGCCCATCATATTTATAGCTCACTCAGCCTGCGCATCTCTCAGTCTGGTTAGGGGATACATAATGAGACCATAACATCTTTAGTGATTTTATAGCGAACAGCATTGCCTCTGACCAGACTGCGCAAATGCACAGGTTGGGCTTGAGCTACGCTGGCCGGAACGCCATAAGACCCATTTTCGCATGACGCGGCTATAAAAGTGTGATTTAAATATGATAAAAACGCACTCAACGTCTATTTAATTGAACATGTATGATCGGATGCATTCGATAAAAGCGCTGAAGGTACTGGAGTTGTTCGCTCTTTGAATGTATTTAATAATACAGTCACAGGATATGAAGTTCGACTTTATAACGTGCACCAATCGAACGGCTTCGAAAAATACACCATTGTAATTTACTTTTTATTGTCTACAGAAGTCAGATTTTGCAAAAAAATAACAAGGAAAATTACATGGATTTATAATCTCTCATAATTATATACATGATTCACACAAACTCCACTTATTATTACAAAGATGTAGCTTAGTTTAAGCATGAAATATCTTAAAAAATATTTTCAACGTATATTCTGACTTTAAATCAAGTCAGAAAAATACGTTTTTAAATAATAAATTAAAAAACAATGGTTTATATTGTTTTGTTGTGTATCACTTGTTAGTCGCATATTCACCGCATGAAATGTGTGTTATTAAGTGCACGTACATTCAAACCACAGGTCAATGTTCGTAAATAAAAAGTATACAACGGCATATATATCACAGCGTATGTGTCCTAAATGGCTTATTATGAGTCAGGAGCTGCGCTGTCCGCTATAAATCACGCAATATTTCGTGGTCTTATTAGGTTTCTCCTGACCAAACTGCGAGATGCGCAGGCTGGGAAATAGCATATGGCATGAAACCCATTTTCGCATGACGCGGGTCTTAAACATCTTTTTGTTTCTTATAAATGGAACATCTAAACACAATACTTTTCGACAGAAATTTGAAGTCAAACTATTTTATCTAGCAAACTGGCGAATTTCGGTAGCCTATTCAGTCTTTCAAGAACGATTTCCATACCGACTTATTGAGTACGGCACCCATTTGTTGTTAAATAATTAAACGATTTCCGACTTATAATGACACTATACTATTTCGGTAGTTTTTTTAATCTTTAAAGCAAAACTGTGTTATCGACGGTTATCAATAGTTCTTTATGTCCATCCCGGATGATTTAGTGACGCTCAAACCAGCTTTTCGCATCGATTGAAATCTTCGCATTTTGACTCTGTACTCTGTCAGTAAAGCTCGATTGGTAATTGTCGGCTCGGGTACTGTTACTCTTAAGTATACTTAAATTTACCCCGGGTACGGAAAATATACTAACACGTAGCCGGCCAATTTAGACTGTACCCGAGTTTTATTCCCGTCCATAATCCGATGTCGTATTGGGTTGTTCCGTTTTTTTTCCCGTTGATATGATAATGAATAGTCTGTTATTAAGGTTTCGATTTAATAGCCCCAGCTGCTGCGCTTCGCGCGTGTGTATGTGTATTTCAGAGATTATTTACAGAACCCGCTGCGTGTCCGCGTATGCATCTATTGACTGACTTCTCCTGTGACTGTAAGGATAACTGTGTTACGCGATTTGTAGTTAACTCGCAATGTACTATTTTCATTATGCAAAAAATGTTATGTAAAGAATACTCTTTCACGCCTCAAACTTATTCTCCGCGCGGATGCGGATAGTGTTAAAATTGTGTATCTCAAAGAAAACACTAAACAGCTTGCATTCAATTTTTGAGTGATTTGTTGAACAGTAGTACTTTGCACACATATTTTCAAAACACCTCTATTAACCTTAGTTGTCGTTGGGAACAACTAACAAATCGGGAAATGTGGTGAGAATCAGCGAAGATTAAATAATCCAAAAATGTACAGAAAAATATTATCACAATCCATTAAACAAAAATCCATTAAAAAACGCGAAAACAATAACATGTTGTTATATGTTTAAAGCCACACAACTTATTTTGCATAGTACATTTAAGTATAAATAAGAAACATATTTTATATATGCCAATTAGAATATATCTGGTGGTTACAAGGTAGAAATCCGTCCTTTTTGCGCTTTAAAACATTAAAATAATCTCGTTTGTCGAAATGGACGTATTCGTCTGGAAATTCTACTTTCGGTTTTAAAAGCGGTACCGTTTGAAAAATAATAAATTACTTGCTAACTAGGCGATAGATTAAATTTTATCAATACCATTAGAATATATCTGCACCCGATTGTATAAACAGTTAAACCGGCGGTTAACCACATACCGGCGGTTAAAAGTCGGTAACATGTTGGTAACTGGTCGGTAAGCGTTCGTATAAAATTTGGCTAGTTATACCGATCGGTTAAAACCCAGTTAAAACATACCCGGCTTCAATCTCTTGCACGACGGTCACATTACATTCACCTCTGTGTTGGGCTCAGAACGGACTATTGTTATGAAAGCGTCTCATTCATGTCATGATCATTCCAAGCGTTCATCATTGAGGTTACAGTATACTAAACAATCTCTTGCACGACGGTTACATTGCATTAACTGCATTAAAGAAAACCATCTCATACCATGATATCTTATATCAGTCTTAATTAATTATTATAAAATTGATATGTTTTTTATGTTAAGAAACCAACATACATAAATACGTCGAAACAATGCCTAACGTCACTGAATAAAAAATATGTACAATTGTTTACATTTGTGAAGTGCGTGGAATGATTACATCTGTGTAAATAGGCAATAAAATAGTTCCAAAGAGTTGCATTAAAACTCACAAGTTTTTGCACGATTTATCGTACATTAAAAAGTCATATTTCTTAATTAAATGCATGCGATCTTAAATATCCACACAAATATACATTGTATGCGTTTGTTCGGTTTTAGCTATTTGGTAGACAAAATGGCGTGCTGAGCCTTATGCAGAGTTGTATGTGAGAGCAAGGAACGACAACTCTGCGTGGAGATTGACCCTGCTTCCCTAGGTGGGTAAGTACAAGTAACCGAGAGGTAACTTACACAAAATGGCCGCGGCGCGCGACATTATAAAAGATAACCATCGACGACCTTCACAATTTCGACGAGTAAACAACAAATTGCAGCGACTGACACTTTATTTGGCTTATTTTACAGGGCAATACGATTTCCGACTTCGGACGACGAATTTGAGGACGCACAGAACGTGTTTCTTATATTCTGTTATGGTTATGCCGTGTGTGATCCGATGGATCAATGGCGCCCATGTTAAAATCATTTCTCCGAGAACAGGGAACAACAAAAGTACAAACAATAAACAAAACACGTTCGAACTAGTATCTAACCTTTAATAATCCTTTAAAATCCATAAATAATCCATTTAATTCAATAATTGACGAGTTTGCATCTAGGGTCTTTGATAATTATTTTAGCATAGTTAACATGGTTAAATAAAGACCCTTTTGCCATCATATCATTATATTCAAACGAGAACTCAATAAACTTTCTTCTTCGTCACACGCTACGTCATGTACTCTATGTACAGTACTGCTGTTAAAATGAAATGAAGCAGTTTATCAAATGTGTCGTGTTCTGAGAAAAATGGGCATAATGCATGTGCTAAAAGTGTCGTCCCATATTAGCCTGTGCAGTTCGCACAGGCTAATCAGGGACGACTCTTTCCGCTTTTATGACATTTTTTGTTAAAATGAAGTCCCTTCTTAGCAAAAATCAATTTTTGGCGGAAAGTGTCGTCTCTGATTAGCCTGTGCGAACTTAACAAGCTTATCTGGGACAACACTTTACGCACATGCATTATGCCCAGTTTTCTCAGAACACGACACAAATAATAGCCGTTGGTAAACTCGGTTGCATTTGCAGATTTCTTCATACAAAGATATATTTAAACTTGAACAATGTTTTATTTGTCTATGGTAAATTCCCTTATTGAACAAGAAAGTAAGTAAACATAAGCCAAATTAGAAGAATAGTCTAGCATGTTACGACGACCATGTATTATTTTTATGTTACATCTAAAACAACTAGAAGAATAGACGTCTTTGTAAGCACTCTCTTGCAGTTTGGAAGTACCAGGGATTCCGCTAAATGATGCAAATCCCGACATCATTATCAATTTGTCCCTGGTCATTTTGATGAATTCATAGTTAAAATTTACACTTTATTTTATTGTGAATTCATTTGTAAATGAATTTGATAAACAAAAAATACATGTCGCTATTTAAAAGCGTGACACTTATAAGCGCGAAAATTACGTCATTAGAAAATGCATTGTGGGAATGTTTTGGTTAAAGTTACCAGTGGTTAAATTCCACTATGCGCGGTTAGGTAACTTTGCGGTATATCGTGTTTATACAATCGAGTTACCTTGAAGGTTACTATACCTGAATAACCGCAAACTTACCAAGGTTTGAATGTTACCGAGCGGTAACTTTAACTAGCGTTTATACAATCGGGCGCTGATGTTATTTTACATGTTCGGCTAACCAGAGGTTGCTGGTAAGTTCACTGTGGTATTTGTTTTATGGCATTTAAAATAAAATGCCCAATGACAACACGACATAGTGTTCTGTTATTGTTTCTTTCCCTTACATAGTGAACGTGTTGGTAGAGACCTAAAAGCAAATAAGGAACATAAAATAATAAGTTATCGATCAGCACCCGATTGTATAAACGCTGGTTAAAGTTACCGCTCGGTAACATTCAAACCTTGTTAAGTTTGCGGTTATTCAGGTATAGTAACCTTCAAGGTAACTCGATTGTATAAACACGATATACCGCAAAGTAACCTAACCGCGCATAGTGGAATTTAACCACCGGTAACTTTAACCAAAACATTCCCACAATGCATTTTTTAATGACGTAATTTTCGCGCGAAATGTCACGCTTATAAACAGCGACATGCATTTTTTTATATCAAATTCATTTACAAATGAATTCACAATAAAATAAAGTGTAAGTTCATCAAAATGACCAGGGACAAATTGATAATGATGTCGGGATTTGCATCATTTAGCGGAATCCCTGGTGCTTCCAAACTGCAAGAGAGTGCTTACAAAGACGTCTATTCTTCTAGTTGTTCTAGATGTAACATAAAAATTATACATGGTCGTCGTAACATGCTAGACTATTCTTATAATTTGGCTTATGTTTACAATAAACTTACTTACTTTCTTGTACAATAAGGGAATTCACCATAGACAAATAAAACATTGTTCAAATACAAGTTTAAATATATCTTTGTATGCAGAAATCTGCAAATGCAACCGAGTTCACCAACGGCTATTATTTGTGTCGTGTTCTAAGAAAACTGGGCATAATGCATGTGCGTAAAGTGTCGTCCCAGATTAGCTTGTTAAGTTCGCACAGGCTAATCAGGGACGACACTTTCCGCCAAAAATTGATTTTTGCTAAGAAGGGACTTCATTTAAAAAAAAATTCATAAAAGCGGAAAGTGTCGTCCCTGATTAGCCTTATGCGAACTGCACAGGCTAATATGGGACGACACTTTAAGTACACGCATTATGTCCAGTTTTCTCAGAACACGACACATTTGATAAACTGCTCCGGTTCATTTTAACAGCAGTAATGTACATAGGGTACATGACGTAGCGTTTGACGAAGAACAAAGTTTATTGAGTTCTCATTTGAGTATAATGATTTGATGGCATAAGGGTCTTTATTTAACTATGCTTAAATAATTATCAAAGACCCTAGATGCAAACTCGTCAATTATTGAATTAAATGGATTATTTATGGATTTTTAAAAGTAAGATACTAGTTTGAACATGTTTTGTTTTTTGTTTATACTTTTGTTGTTCCCTGTTCTCGGAGAAATGATTTTAACATGGGCGCCATTGGTGAATCGGATCACACACGGCATACCCATAACAGAATATAAGAAACACGTTCTGTGCGTCCTTAAATTCGTCGTCCGAAGTCGGAAATCGTATTATTCAAATAAAGTGTCAGTCGCTGCAATTTGTTGTTTACTCGTCGAAATTGTGAAGGTCGTCGATGGTTAGCTTTTATAATGTCGCGCGCCGCGGCCATTTTGTGTAAGTTACCTCTCGGTTACGTGTACTTACCCACTTAGGGAAGCAGGGTATGTTTTAACTGGGTTTTAACCGATCGGTATAACTAACCAAATTTTATACAAACGCTTACCGACCAGTAACCAACATGTTACCGACTTTTAACGCCGGTATGTGGTTAACCGCCGGTTTAACTGTTTATACAATCGGGTGCTGCAGTTGTTTATCTTGATAACCTTATTTCGTATCGACTGGAAAAGCCTTCAAAAACGAAACTGACTTAATTATTAAATCAAGGTTATTCTCTCTGCGTCTTCATAGTTTAAATTCGTAAAATGGATTTACAACAGGTACTTACAATTATATAATTGCTATGTTGCGTTTAAATGTATCGTAAGTTTAATTTAAATAACGACTGAATATACTCTTCTAGTACTCCGCATAAACAGATTGATTAAACACTGGACATGAACGTAAAAAGCTGCAGTTATCAGTTTTAATATTTCGCTGCCACGCCATTCGTCCGTCTGTGCGCCTTCGTTTCCCTTTCGTCTCCGCTCCTTATCTCCTATTGCTTTGCTGTGTTTAAACTTTAAACGAACCTTGATAAACTGTTTAGCGACTTGTTTAAATATTTAGGTCACGCAAAATGCATGAGCAAGTCACGTCGGCCCAAAGTAAGATTAACAAATAAAAGTGGAATTTATAAAAGCTATCATTTGTGTCCAAACCATGCCTTCTAAGGATTTTTGGTTGAAATAAAACCCGGCAAAATATTTCGGTCATTATTCAGAAGGTATTGGCATTTTAAACACGTTCAAGATTAAGGTCACACGTGAAGATAATTTGTTTTAGTCTTTATTTTCGTATGAGTTTTTCTTGAAACCTTGATATCCCATATATACTTTAAAAGACAGAACGCATAAACCAGTCATAAACAGTTGAGGTTATAATCAAACGTGCAGGTTGTATGTTTGAACTTGTTTATTTACATGAATTCTATAGTCTGATCACACTCACCGATAAATGAAATATTATTTGGCTTGCAATAGTGTCTCTTCTCTGTCGAACACATTTCATTCTTACATTAAGGGTGTATCCGTTGTATTTCATGTATATAGCTAATGTGCGTCAATCACCTAACGCAATGAGTGCGCATCGTGTAATGTTAAAATTTTACTACGATGAATAATCGACAACGGAATGAAATTTAGATTTCTTGAAAGATGCACAATTCATTTTCTGAAAATCGTGAGAGAGTTAAAGAAATTGTATTAAATAACCAAACCTTCTGTGTATGTTAATAATCAAAATGGTCAAAATCATTCATATTTTGTTTCGTCTGTGTATGTTGATTTGGTTACCAAATGTATTTTAGCAATTCTTATGACAATAATTTTTTTTATGTTTTAACCAAATCACTTGGCCTAGATCATCTTCGGGATTTAAATGTGCGAGCTTCTTCGATTTGTTTACTGACGCTCTTAATCATTATTTTGACAGATAACACGTGGTTATATTAATTTTTGGCGTAATAAAACTCAGGATCATACCCGTAGCCAGGGGTGGGGGGGGGGGGGGCGTTGGGTGCGTTTGCACCCAATGTTTTTGTCGATTAAACAAAAATGTACTATAAGTTGCACCAAACTTATTTTACGCAAAAAAGGTTATTTATCCTTTCCAGGAACCCAGTGAGTCTTCGTATTTAAGCGTTACAATAATGTTGTATTCAATATGCAACCGACAGGTCATCATATAATTATATAACTCAGGATCATACCCGTAGCCAGGGGTGGGGGGGGGGCGTTGGGTGCGTTTGCGCCCAATGTTTTTGTCGATTAAACAAAAAAAGGTTATTTATCCTTTCCAGGAACCCAGTGAGTCTTCGTATTTAAGCGTTACAATAATGTTGTATTCAATATGCAACCGACAGGTCATCATATAATTAATATCTCGATGAAGTCATTTCCAAGATTATATATAAATAAATAGATAGTGTTTTCTGTATAATGCAAATTATAAACCTGGCACTCTAATCGGTATAAAATCGATACTTATGTATAGATATTTGGTACTAAATGATTGTTTTTTTCACTTTTGTCATTAATGTCTGTCAAAGCTATAACTGTATAACATAATGATGAAGCCAACGTATTGTGGGTTGAAATCCCAGTCTAATAACCTTTTTCGACAATGATCTCGATAGCTGGAAAACAATTTGATTAACTTGAATAAATAATCTTATAAAAAAGAAAATACATTTTAGATTATTATTAACGGAATGTTATGCCAGCTTCCGATGACTGATATCAAATGACTGAAAATGACTGATATCAAAGGAAACCCTGTCGACTATTTCCGAATACTAATGAGTCACTGGTTAATAATTTTGCATTATACCACGATTTATAACAATTAATTTACACATTGTGAAACCATTTTCGGATCCCCTAAAGGGTTTTCAAGCAAAAAAAATATCAGCTATGCCCAAGACCGGATCTTTTTTGTTGAATGACAAGAAAACAAATCATTTCTACAAAGCAATTTAACTTTTTGTAGTTTACCAACACTTAATGGCATCTGTTCTGCTCCACATACAGAACATTCCGCAATGTTTTAATTATGTCAAACTTGACACTTGGAAATATGTCCTACTCTTAAACAGTTGTTATAATGAATTTTAAACGTCAAAACATATGATCAGGTGGACGTTAACGTTAAATGTTCATTAACTGTGACGGATCTCGAGCATAATGGGCAAATAATACCTTTTTTTTCTTCAACGTCCTGGTATACATTGTTAAGGACTTTGACACCATAGGGCCAGTACTTTGTGGTTATAGGGTCTTTATAAAGCCTTAATTCTTATATGTTTCTGAAATATGTTTATAAAAAAGATAACTAATTTGTAAAAACTAGTTTAACGAAATAAAAGTGATCAGACATAATATTTTGATTTCTGTTTAGTATTGATGCAGTTTAGAGAAGACCCAGTTTTGTTAATTAGTGTCTGTTGTACAATACACTATTAGCACGTTTAGGGCAATGCTAGACCTCTGGTTGAAATAGTCAAATATTTCCATTTAATTTGCTCGATTTATGAATGGTAAAAGTTTAGAATGGTAAAACACACCAGTTTTATCAAGATTCCAATAAATAATGATATTTTCTACCGTTCTTATTGTTGATTTTACATTCTATAATTGTGTTGTTGCATATGTAAACGAAGTAAGTGCGCGCGTACTAGTGTCGGGTAAAACATCGAAAAAGGTGGTTATTGAAAAAAACGGTTGTGGGGAATACATGTATGTTATATCATATTCATGTCGATCAGTCACTGAGTATGGTCAATGAAAATGAAATTTCATATAAAAATACCTTATGACTTCAGTCTCTAAATACAGATAAAAAGTCATCCCAGGAGTTTAGGTTTCATTTTCAAAATTTTCTAGGGGAGAATCCCTAAACCCCAAAATTGCAGGAGGGCGACATCCTCTCCCGCACATACCCCCTTCGCCACTTCGTTGCTCAATAATAATCGTTGATGGGAAAGTTCGCAACCCCCTTTTCAAAACCCTGGCTACGGGCCTGAGGACGTTGGATGTTTGGGTCTTGATTTGGCAACAAAGAAAAAGCAATAAGCCCATCTGGGTATATAAAACAAGCGACGGCAGTACTCAAACTGCATTAATCTGGTAAATTTACCAAATAAGGATCACGACACTACGTAACGTAGCAAAAAATTCATGAATGAGACAAAAGGCGACTGCAATCTTTGCTAGTTGCAGAATGGCTAGTTGCAGTTACTGCGCACCGGGGACTGTGGTTTCAAAATTTAAGCGCACCGCCCATTGATTATTAAATTGCCTGTGGGCAGCACATAATATATTTGTATGTGTATCAAATGGCAAAAACATACTTTGAATCGTCATAAAATGGCAAATAAATACTTTCGTATCAGTATAAAATTGCCAAAATATATGTTTGTGTCTACAGCATGCAAAGCCAGTGCTTGTAAATACACTTTCCATTGAACAGGTTTGTAAAGTAGCGAGTAAACAAAAACAAATTTTCTTAAATATTGTTAATTATATGTGCTTTAAAATGTTAATAATTGACCATAAGTTTGTGTTATTTCCTTTCAAACGTGTATAGTCCCCTTAAAACCAGTAAAATATGTCATTTTCTGTGAACACTAATGGGACTTTGTGGTTGAAGAATGAAAACAAGAGGTGGCTATCATAGCAAGAGTGGCGCGCGCAAAAACCTAATCACTACGTCAAAGGCCAAGGTGATACTCCAAGGTCAATGTTCAAAATGATTATTTTTTCAAATAATTTACCAAACTGATATCCATGATTAGACAGAGTGTTACGAACTGTAGCTGGTCCCATGGTCAAAGGACAATTTGACAATTCAAGGGCAAAGTTTAAATAAGATGAATCATTTAAGATTTATCAAATATTTACCTAAACAACGCTTAAATGACAGGCGTATATATGTGACAAAGACACTCTTTTTATCTTGGTAAACATCTATTTTTGTTGTTAAACTCATGCAATCAAATATCTTCGAACTAAGTTTTGCAAATGACTTTATGTTTCTATGCTAAATCGAGAGGCTTTGCACCATAACAGTGGAAGTTCTAGTCTAGTTAACTAAGTCAGTACAAAGTGTCTTATTGAATTAACATTTTGTTGTGATTCTTATAAAGACCATTGCCATGCCGAACAAACGGATGTAAAAAGTGATGTTATTTAAAATTCAATACTTGTAAAAAGTAATTGCTTAACTGCACTATACATTATTTCCAAACTATAAAGGATGAGACAAGTGAACAAATTATGTATTATTATTAAAATGTCATGGTTCTGTGAAGTGTTTAACCTGTTATAAATTGTCAGTATTATTTTTTTTTCAATTGTCATTAGACCAAGAAAGAGGAGACGCCGTTGATAGAACCGAATGCTGAACCGGAGGAAGAAACTGTAAGTTTCCCTATACCTGTATGGATGTAAAAACAAGGGCATACAAAATGTTCAAATCCATTAAAAGTTAATTTTACTCCAGAAAAATGTATGTGACTGTTTTAGATTATTTCAATATTGTTGAGACTATATACAATAAAAGTTAGCAAAAAACTAATTTTATTCTTCACAAAGTGGCAGGAATAAAACAAACTCTGTCCATGTCCAGCTATATTCCGTCAAGAATACTTAAAATAATAGAATGTTGACCGTGTTCTATAATATAGTAAAAATAAACTTAGCATGGAGAAAGAAGTTAGACACAAACAGATAATAGTGAACAAGTTATCATATCCTGATTCAACATTTTCTGCCTATTCCTAACATCCAAGATTATTTTCTGCATTCTTGATTGAACAGATACGTTCAAGAAATCAGGAATGCATTACACATAATCAAAGTCAATAGGAAGTGAAATTGATAAGGTTTCATATATTGCTTTTCGTGTTGACAGTTATTTATAAGCTCACCTTAAGACAACGTTTGCATAAAGAGTCGTCCTTCGTATTGGTTTTTGCGATGTTTCATATTATATTGGTCCTCTACTAAGATTGTTTAAATCATGCCCCTGAGGTAAAAAGTGACCCGCCCTTTGGCTTATCTATTCCTAAATGTTTTAATATGTTTTAGTTAGAACTTTCAAACTCTTCCCATCTGAAACAGTCAGGTAAATATGTTTGGTATTTACTATATAACATGGTGTCTTGGCCATCTACAAAGTTTGTTCAAACCATGTCCTTGTGATCATAATTGGCAACATTCTGATGGTACATTGTTTCCCCCTGTATGTATAAAATGAGAGCTTTTACATAATTCTCATCTGAAACCGCACGTTACGTTTAGAAGTTACGTATGGTCATGTAACATCACATTATGGTCCGTTACCAAGTTTTTTTTCAAATCATTTGTCTCGGGTCAAAATTGGACCCGCCCGGGGCAACTTATTTTCCTACGCGTACATAAATAAAACTTTTCGAAATAGTCTGTTGCTAAACTTTCAAGCTGAGAGCCGAGATATTTGTTATAAAGGTTCAAGAAGTGGTCCTGAATCTTCTTTCTAATACTGAGAGAACAATTGACAACACCCAATGGGGAACATACTATATAAAGACTTAAATAGAGAAATTGATTTTAAATTCTCATGAAACCACAATGCTAAGTGGTTTGTGATCACATATGAAACATTATATAGCTGTCTTCTGCCAAATGTATTCAAATCTCGATTATTCGGTCAAAATGGACGGGCTCTAGATGTTATAACTCTTCCTATTGTGCTAACTAAATAACAGAAACAATTTCATACCTGAGCATCACAATGTTATTTCCGAAATTCTAGGCCATCATAGCCCCCTTTCATCTTACAATCTTAAATGTGTCGTTTTTCAAAAATGACAAATGTATACATTTCTATTCAACACATGAGCAGAATGCAAAGTCTGCCATAAAGGAAACAGTCTCTCTCGAAAACGTGTGTAATATAATTAAGAATCTAAAACGTGTGTTTCTATAAACTTGATGCATAATTCTAATTTAAAAACACACATTTAATCGCAATTTATTGCATTTTGACACAAATATTTCACTTTGTTTTTATTTGTAATTAGTCTAAGGAGGAGAAATACAAGTCTGCCAAAAAGATGAAAGAAGCAGATATAGAACTAGTAAGTTTGACTGGAACTGTAATTATTATACAAGTAAGAATCAATATTGAAAGTTTAAAAGCATTATGTTTTGGGATTTATTTGCAGCCCCCCCCCTGCTGCGAAGTAGGATGGTGTAGTAGGAATGCCCTTTATCGGTTTTTCTGCTTGTTACCATGAAATTTTGCTCCAAAGTTATGTTATTTACACCATGCTAACTATTTACAGAAAGAATCGGCCTTTCACACAATCTCCCGGCCAAGGTCTCTTTTTAAGGTTAAATTGATAGTATTTATTTACCTGTCTGTGATATGTGAACCCTACGTATTTTTTTTTGAACACTTTGAATCATTGTAACGGAACGATGCTAAACGTGCTCATTTAACCGCCTTGTGCAGAGGGCCAGAAACGTACATTCAAGGCCAATGTCACACTTTACGATTTAATATTTAACTCTTTTTTTCCTCTGTGTTCTATGTGCACCGTGGCATTGAAATAATTGTCATAAAAAAAACTTGCATTCATCATGTAAATCTTATTGAGATAATGTGTAGACTGTCAATGAAATGTGGCTGTTAGGCCGCCCAAATGCCAAATACACACTCGGTGTAATGCGTATCACTGCAAGGGATGTATCTGTACTTGTGTCTGCCTTGTTTATGGTATAATTGGTTGCATTGAATTTTCAATATGTACATTTCTTCCTTTGTTTTGTGCTACACCTGCAGCACTAAAGAACGTTATATTTTTCAGGACTATAAATTGTTGTCACTCTGTTCTCACAAAAGAACATACGCCTGCTGTGCAGCCAACCTGCGCAATTCTAAGTTATCATTTTAAATAAAACAAAAGATGCCCTATATAGGCATCTCGATATGTTGGCAGCACAGACCTAAGTAACAAGCGGTATGAAAATAAATTTTGGTTCTTCGTAAGAAACGAAAAGGTTAAGTAACTCAAGTGTATTTTGTTCAGTATAGTATTTTATCACCTGTATCAAATATTATAAGAATATTCACAATATATGAAAGTTTTTTTCAAAATTGAGTTAAAAACAAAGTTTTTGTTTTGACACACATCCTTAGTCCTAACGGTGTATGGACGGCGTGTATAATGTTGGGGTTTCCCTAGTTAAAAGTTACGTAACTGCCATAGCTACTAACACCCACTGTAAAGCCGATCTGGTAAATGCTATGTAGAATTGTAGCTTTAAGAAAAAAAAATGCACAAATCAACCTATGTTTGAAAGTAAAACCCGTATAAGCGCGCGGCTTAAGGTCTAGTTTTTCCTACAGCATTCGCGACAAAAAGACAAAAATGAAACACACAAGATCCAATATGGCTAAGTATCAATGATATTTCAGATCGTTTATTATATTATACACAATGTGTGCATGTTTCGTAAAATATCGAATGAAAAATAACGTTTTTATCATATCCTCGCTCAAATTGTAATAACTTTAATGACAATGGAAATATTCTGATGGTACCCCCAATATAATAGTTACTGACTCAACTGACTTTAAAACCAGCAACCTGCAAAATATCAAGTTAAAATATGCCTTTCAGAAAGTAAGAAAACCATGGTATGGGGGGAAGAACAAAGACACAATTAGAACATGACCTCACAGTAATTGACACTGTAATCGATAAAAACACACGAAATAATCGTGTTCACGAATAACATCTTACTAAGATAAATAATATTGTTTAACTAAAATCTGTTATAGAACGATCAACGTATTATGTAATATTTTTTATAATTTATCCAATATAATGTCATATATAAAGGAAATATGTATTAGACAATATTAAGTTGGCTACATATTTTTTTTAAAGGATAGAATGGTAATAATTACAATTATAATTGCATAAATTCTCAAAGTCATTTTTTAAATTTATATTTATATAACAAATATATGCGCCTGTACATAGTGTAGTTTCATTATTGATGAGGCATTAAACATGTAACTACTCTGCCCCATGTATACCTTCCTTTTTGTCTCAATATTTCTCCCTTTCCGGGATTGACAATATGTTAATTTTATTGATCATTTTCAGGCAATTAAAATGAAAAAAAAAATCAAACTTTTTAAATTATTGAAATCATAACATTTTAAAAAACTAGTTCAAACATGCATATTATAGTATGTTGATAGTATATGTATACTTTGTATTTAATTAGTTAGGACTAAGAACAAAATACTTTCTAAGTGATAGGTTACTGTTTCCCATATGCTCCAGAGAAATGCAGAGCTGATGAGAAAGAAGAAGGCATACAGAACAACAGGAGATGATGAACCAGTAAGTATGTCATCAGTTATAAAAAAAATATGCCAATAATTAACAACAAAGATTTTTTCCTTCGTTCAAACGTTCATCGTTAAGAATAAACATCTTTAAGAGACACGTAATCACAGGCATTGGTAAATAAAATATTAGAAGAATTGTATGGCTTTATTTTTCTTTAATTAATCATATCCTTTTTGTAGTAATCATCTGGTTTCATTGTGTAATTTGTAAATCAGGACAAATAATTATATTCTGGTGTTTTCAAAGCTTGCAAAGAAAGCAAAGTCAGCGAATGAAGAAACAATCACTGCCAAAAAGGTACGTTATAAAATGAATTATACGAAATGTTCGTACTTGAAATAAAGATACATGATTCCAATGCGGAAACACAGTTTTGTCGCAGTGCGGCAATTTAGCACGTGCTAATTGTATTTCATACTTTTTTCATAAGTTAGAGAAAGAGGAAGCAGAGGCTGTTGAACAGGAAGATAGAGCAGAAGAAGAACCAGTGAGAGCAGTTGAAGTACCAGTAAGAATAAATGTAGAAACAGTAAGAGCAGATGAAGAACCAGTGAGAGAAGATGAAGAGCCAGCGTTTGAAGCAGATGAAGAGCCGATAAGAGCAGATGAAGAATCAGTTAAACAAGATGTAACACCAGTAAAATTAGATGAAGAGCCAGAAAGCGCAAATAAAGAACCAGTAATAAAAAATGTAGAAACGGTAAGAGAAGATGAAGAGCCAGTAAAAGCAGATGGAGAGCCAGTAAGAGCAGATGAAGACTCATTGATAGAAGATGAAGAAGCAATAAGAGAAGATGTAACAACAGTAAGAGAAGATGCAGAAACAATAAGAGAAGATACGGAACCAGTAAAAGCAGATGAAGACACAGTAAGAGCAGATGAAGAACTGGTAAGACCAGAGGAAGAACCGGTAAGAGCAGATGAAGAACAAGTAAGAGTAGATAAAGAATCGGTAAGAGCAGGTGAAGAACCAATTAGAGCAGATGAAGAACCAGTACGAGCTGATGAAGAATCAGTAAGTTTGATTTTTATAAAAGAAAGGTCATCCTTTGACAATGAAATTAAAAAACACACCAATATTTTGACAATGGAATTAAAAAACAGCACATATCGTAAAAATGTATAATTAAGCCAGTCTCTGGGATAACCGGACTTAATGCATGTGCGTTAAGTATTGTCTCAGGTAGGATCCAAACAGGTCAAACAATATCTTCCTGGACTTTTGGGTCCAGTCAGGTTAGAATTAAAATAAGTTTATACAGAAAATTAACCGCATTTAATGACGCGTTTCGTATAGGGCATCACATATGGAATGTTCGCCAAGTTAGACAGGAGGACAGTTAACCGATAATTGGAAGCAATTTACTGGCTAGAACGATTAAAAGCACAGAAAAAACAACAACACATTTCCAACCTAAAATAAAGCTCCTCTTACTTTAATGTTAAGCACGAGAACAATCTTCTTAATGTCGTTTCAAGCCTGAAGTCAATATATATTTAATAGAGAACGTCCGTGTAAGGAATTCGTAATGTATTTGTCCATAAAAAATGTTTATATAAGTTTCGGAATGCTTAATGTGATATGGAAATCATGCTTATAAGGATTTAAAATATCGTATTTGTTTAATCTGTCTACAAAGAAACCCTGTACCTTACATTTTCTGAATATGAGACCCGATCCGTGATCTTTGGCAAAAGCGAGTACCATTTTGAACGCTAGTCCCGGACTTGCCCGTGTAGTCCGCACAAACAAATCCGATTAAGTATTTTCCGTTTTACGGTATGTTTCGTTATAAGAATGTCTCTTGGTTCTGCTTAGGCGAAAAGTGTCTCACAAGAATGCCTATGCGGATTGCACAGGCTAATCTGGGACGATACTTTACGCAAACATATTAACCCCGTTTTTTGCAGAGACCATCTCAATAATGTTAAATTAAACGTTTATAAATATTTCAAAGAGTGATCTATTCCCAGACATGTTTATAAGTTACGACGTTTGCATTATTACGTATCACCCCTTCTCCATCCCTGTTTCCCAATCAATCATACAAGGTATGCATATTAAAGTTAGTATAATACATCTACATTTAAATTTTCAGCCATATGCTAGTTTATTTGTGTGCTTCGATAATACAATAATTTTACATAAATATTTACAAACATGCGTATGGTAATTTTCAACCGTTTTATTCTAGAAAGCACACACATCTCGATATTACCGTCTACTAAGGGACGATGAAAATCCGATGCGGTTTGGGATACAAGCTAAAGACCCGAAAGCGCTGGTGAATTTGACCGAACACGTTTCGTCTGGTAGTAGTGATGACCACCAATCGAAGTACATTTCCTGCTCAGAGACATTGAGAGGAGCTATTGAGTTTGTTAAACTAAACTACCGTTCCAACCTTCAACGTATTGCAGTCATTGATGCAGAACAGTTATCCAAAACACGTGGGATAATAATACATGATTTGAAGGCGCTGCGTCAGGATCTCGAAACAGATAGAGCAAAACGACTTGCAGATAGATTCGACGAGGTTGTTATAGAAGGAAATATCGGGCAAGAGTGTATTGTCGAAGTGTTTAAGATTGAAGGATACAAAGGCAACTATCAGCCGCCAGTATCTCTTTACATTAAAGACGGCTTTTTTGATGAAAGTAAAATAAGAAAGACTAAGGTTCCAAGTTTGCTTAACTGTGAATTGCCTCCAAAGGTGTCATCAGAATAACGAAGTATAAAACAATAGGAAATACCAACGGGACCATATACTTGGAACTTCAATATTTTTTCAGTTGCGTTTTCCTTTAAAATATATGTATCTATTATGTTTAATATTGAACTTGACCCACACCTTTTATATAGTCCGAATTACGCTTTTGCATTAGTATATGTAATGCATCTCTGCGACGTATACCATAAACAAAATGGATTGTACAAAATACTGGATAGTAAATGGTGAATAACAAGTACTGTAAGGCTCAACATTAAAGCTCCCTTCAATCAGATTTGTTTCCGGAATATTGCTTGTGCTACGTCTGAGAATTAGTTGTGAATCTTTGAAACTAGAGCGCCGCACAGATTAAGTCACTTTTAACCACTAATTATTTCTCACTGTGGGAGACATTGTAACACATAGTCCCCGAATCGTTTGTGTACTCAAATCCTTTTTAACTACTTAGCAAACTTCGCTAACACATGTAGACCTAAAGAGCCTTAATGTTTAGGGATCTTCAAAGGAGGAATAATGGGATTGGAACAATTGTAAAATGTGTATACTTGGTATAATTTAATGCATGTGTTGTTAAATGCCTTTTGTTTTTAATGACAGTTGCGATAGCAGATTAAATGTATTGTATTTGATTTACTTTCTAAATTATTACTGTCTGAATATTTTTAATGTAAATCGAAACTTTCACACGAGTACTTATACTTATAATATATTTGTTATTTTCTTTCAAACCATCTATTATCTATGTATAACACTAGTGTAATTGTGTAAGTTCAGCTACAAAATGTTGAAACGGTTGATTCCAGATGCTGCACATGTTGGGTGAACACCACGTATACGACCTACTGCTAAAACTATTTCAATTCTCGCATTCAGTGTGTTAAATTAAAAATATTATATTTCTTAAGAAAAAAGAAGTACGATTTGTACATTTGTTTAAGTTATAATTTTTTACCTACTGAATTGTTATTCTGCATCTTTTATTTCATTTTACTCGCATTATTTTAGCCATCATAGGCAATATGATCTTTTTATCCCTCCAAATGTGATAATTAATTTGAGTATTCAACATTGTTAAATACAGCAACCACGCGCAGTGTATTGGCGTCATTTTGTAAAGTTTCATTACGACGTTACCCCCAAACACACACCCACAATACATCGAAAATGATGGGATAAATGGTACACAAGGTAAGTGCCTGATAAAGATACTTTTATTTGCTCAGCATGAAAACCTAAGCTCGTGTTTTAGGTTTAATTGGCCTTTTTATGTTAGAATATGCGTTCACAATCAGATATGATAGCTACAAAATGTCAGTATCACCATGTATTATTAATATTGATTACTGGTTTTCCAATACGAATAAAATTCGCACCAAGTCAGGAGACATTACATATGATTATATAGTGAACATATATGTGTATTATTATAAATTTAGTTGTTCATGTATCCTGATCCATAAAACTATGTTTATAGTCAAGTTACTAGGAAGTTGTGCGGTACCCTGTTAGGTTGGTTAATCTTTTATGGTACCAAATACAGAAAAACACTTTAATGTAAAGTTTTATCATGAAAGCCATTTATGCAACGGACCAAATTGCGCCATCTAACAGTCCATATTGCGACACAAGTAAAACAGTTTAGGTCTTTGAAATTTGTAAAGAATTGGTAAAATGCGTTCAGAAACTAAATAAAGTTGTCAAATCTCTGAAAAACCTTCGTATCACTTCAGAAGCAACTTAAATGATTCAATCTTAACGAGACCTGGTCAGAGTGTTAATCTTTACAATAGTTAGGTCTAGTTCGTATCGTAGTCACGTGCATCATACAACTGATACAACATTAGAAAAATCTTGAAACTAAGAAGGCCATTTTGTATTTTTGTATTAGCAGAGGCAGAATGTATAATGTTCCCTTCAACTATATTGTAAAACCAATGATAGAAAATAGAATCGGTAAGTTCACATGCGTAAGTTTGTTATAGAAATATCCATGACCCATTTTGCCTTCTGTTCGTGACAAAGACTTGTCTGTTCCATATAACCTTTTTCACTAGAAGGGGTTTCACGAAAGTTCTAACTAACGACGTTCTTAAGGCATGTGTTAGTTAAGTCAAGGTTACACTTGAAGGTCGCATTTCACGATGATTTTCATAAACCTTTGTTCATTTGTTGTGTATTTTGAGGCCACGTACGGAAGCATAAGCAAGTCATGCCAATCAAGGTAAATGTCTAACTTTAAGTTTTAATGTTTGAGTCTGGTAGGCAAAATTTTATCTGAAAAAAGGCTTCCGATCATTTACACCAGAGTTAGATTAATTTGATTTTGAATTCGTTTAAAATTTAATTGAATCATTAATGGGTAAAACAGTCACTGGTTATTGAAATATTATTTGGTTTCGATCTTTGTTTTTTCTTCTTGCAAAAATGGTGCTATCTTTCCAAAAATTCGATATGTATGTTTAACATTTGATGAGTACTTTATTTCCGTATTTTTAATAGTAAAAGAAGGCACAGAATAAAGTCATTTATGAACAGGTTTGTTATATCATGAATAATCGAAAACGCTCATCTTAGATTTGCCTCATGCATAAGTTAAGAAAGAACACAAAAATAATTAAAATTGCAGCTAAATATTTTTTGTAATGTAGCGTGTGCTTATAAAATTTCTTCATCTTGTATATGAGGAAATAATACAACGAAAAGACTGCGAAACTATTATTTCGGCTTAAACTATGTTAAAAATCAAGTTCTTTAGTTGCGACGAAGCATAAGTCAGTTTATTGTGTTCGCTTCTCCAGAGCATTATCTTGTCTGCTCCATATGGTATACTCTTTTCAATACAGTTTCATGAAACGTAGCTTACCTGCTTAAATGAAGATGCTATGAAGGCATTAGTCAGTCACACCGCGTCGTATGCCATTTAAAGCATCGAGTCTAATTGTGTATCAACGTTTGTTAATGTTCAGAAGGCATTATGTGATAAAGCTATTTCGAGCTAAGGGTCACACGTGAATGTAAACAATATCACAGCGAGAATATCGCTTTTCTTTAAGACAGTCGTTTTAAACTGTTTTTCGCTGTTGTTTATTCTTGAAATGAAAATAGGTTCCTAAATGTTTCAAGCATAGTTGTACTTAAGATTTGGCCATTATCCTTTGAACTGATCTGTCGTTATATCTCCGCAATCCTTTCTTTACTCTTATTAGTGTTTGTTTAAATCCAGCAAAAGCAAGTTAAGCAGAGTGTGGAAAAGAAAGAAGTTATGACAACAGAAGATGGTAAACCGATAACTCTTTAAATTATGGGTAATCTTGATCAAATGTGTGTTTTAATAGCCATTAACATTTTAATATATTAAAGCAAGATTATACGTTTTTATATGTGTTAAATTGTAATATATTGATAAAAATATGTTGCAATAACACAAAATAGGCAAGAAAAATTATCCATTGAAGACGAATTTCATAAAACGCAGCAAAGACAAATTAGCGACAAAGATGTTTCGTACATATTTTCCTACTATAACCGAAGCATTCGTCTTTTTAATTAGGATCGGAGTTAGTGTTCGTGTGTTGTATGGATAGATATCGTTGCAGGAAATTAAAATGATCCGAAAAACAAAATTGTGTGTTTGTGTCGTATGAATGAATCTGCACTAAAACTAAATTTCGATTCAAAATTTTACACGCATGATATACATGCTGGCGAATTCGACTGTACAGACATTTTCGATGTCAGAATTTAACATCTGGCTAATTTCGCATTTTTCGACACATGTTCTTCTTAACTTTTATTTTAATTTATATGGAAATATATGTTTAAAAAGTTTTTTACAAATTTGATATAAATTCATAAATAATTGACAAAATCGTATAATCTCGCTTTAAAGTTAAATATACAAGGTGTTAGAGTGAACACACTCGCAAAACACATCATGTTCCAATATTTTTATAAAGATAAATTGTTTGCCTTTATAAAGATCCACATGTATTTTCAATTGCTTATTATGATAAAGTCAAATCAAATAACTGCAGAAATGATAAAATGCTTTGTAAGATATTAAGGAATTAAAAATGTTTACTTTAAAATGTAAATTCCATTACGAGCTTTATAACCATAATAAACCCACATGTTTGGGATCGTTTTTTGAAAATCTTATAGTCCCCTTAAAACCGTCGAACGTATTATTTTGAACTGAAAAATTATGGGACTTCATGGTTGAAGAACGCAAACACGCGGTGGCTATAATAGAAACCGAGTTAATGTATTTTATGATCCTCGACATCTACAAGGGACAAAGTTTGCAAAACAAACACGAACACATCGCGGTGACAAGTAATCGAAAAAGCAAGGTTGTAAGGCAGAAACTATCTAATGACTGCAGAAAACCCAATATCTTTAATTAAAAGTTTAAGGTAAAATTGAGGAGATCAATCCTGAACAGTTTGCCTGGAATAAAACTTTCTCCAGCATTGACAGATTTAAAAAACTGTGGCATTAGTGCTCAGCATGATGAGAAGGTGCGTTGCGCACAAGAACCACAAATCTAATGTCACAATTTGAGCTCAAAATTTTCGGAAATTTTGAACCTGAAACTTTTTCTGTTTCTGTATTTTCTGTGTCCAGCGTTGTTCTTTTTTAAATTTGGTTAAAATCTATTTTGGAATTAATCTTATGCAATCCAACTTCTTCAAACTAAGTTTAAAAAATGACTTTATGTTCAAGGCTAATATGAGATGATTCCTGCACCATAACAATGGATTTTCTATTTGACTAAGTCAGTAAACGGTTTCTTATTGAATTTACAGTATATTGTGATGCCTAGCAAAGAACAACGGTAAGACGAAACAAAAAGATGTTATTTGAATTTCAATACGTGTGAAAATTTACTGTTTAACTGCAATGTGCAATATTTCCAAAATATAGGGGATGCGAAGTGTTGACACATTTTATGAAATAGTTATCGTTTAATAAACGTGGTAATTATTCAACCTTTAATTGAGTGTCATTTTGTAATATTTCTTTAACTTTTATTTAACAGAACAAGAGGAGACGAGTGTTATAGAACAGAATGTTGAGCCGGAGAAAGACAATGTGTTTTTTTGGTAAATGTATGCTACTGCATGAAGATAATTTGAATATAGTTCAGACAGTATACAAGAAGTGTTCGCATTTTTTAAAATAGTTGTTGGAATAAAATAAACTGAATAAAATAATTTCCATTCGTAAAATAAGTACGGTCCAAAGTTGAATCGAAGGCTTAAAAAATCAGCTGTATGTTGTCATCAGCAATATTCTAAGCATAAGGTCAGTTTAGTCAGAAAGGAACATCTATTATTATGTCTAATCAGTGTAGAATACTATGAATAATTGAATGTTGACCTTGTTTTAAATAGTCAAGAAAAACAAGCTTATCTTAGGAGAAAGAAAGAATTAGACACGAGACAGGTTATGATGAACCAGCTATCATACCTTGTTTCGCACATTTAAATATTTATATATATGTGAATATATGAGCGCCTCTCTTCATCTCTCTCAAAAGGAAGGTATAACCAAACGACAAACCAAGCGCCCCGTCAAATGACCGAACAAATGTCCGTCAAATCGGCCGTAATTGTGACCGTCCTTACAAACAATTGACCCTCAAAACGCATTATAATCGTCCTTCTGCCCGGGTAAACAACCTTCCACCGGACAAGCACTGTTATTCTTCCGGTGCGATCGACCGTTAGATGTGTCAATGACACACGAATTCCTTAAAAAATAATGAGTGGACGGTTCAAATAAAAATAATTCAAACACGTTGGAGACAAATTTTTACCATGTAATGGGTTCTATGTGTCTGAATTAGATATTGAAAAGAATATATAATTACTAAAAAAAAGTTTAGAAAGATTCCACACAAATTTACAATATTCCATATAAATGATAATAAGGTTAACAGATAATCTTTAACAAATCTGAAATAATAGCACATATTGAGTGTCAAGTCATTAATGAAATGCAAAATTAATTATAACAGTTCATGATACAACGACGTAATAGGTAACACTTAAAAAAACTTGGTCATTTCTTGATTCTTGATTCACGAAAATAAACAAGTTAAATAATATAACAATATTAAATATTAATATCAAATAGCACATAAAGCATTAATATAAACAACACAATTGATTCTTGCCCTTTTGTGGAATTTAAATGTTTCAACTTATCCACCTCTCTACCACACTCTTTACTGCTTCATGTTAAAACATGCAAACATTAATTATTGTGATAAAAGCTGTTAAAAATATCGTAGTGAAAGAATATAGTATAATTTAATTATATTCTGAATATTTTCAGAATCATATTAGTTTTCTCCTTACTCAAACCTTAAAACAAACACAGAATACATAGAAAGCAAATCATTGAAACCGTTCTACATTCAGCAATAATCATCAATAGAGCACATACCAACAACTTAGACCTAGAGAATATTCTAACTAGTATTTCATGTTTTAAATAGTGCCTTTTCCCTACCAAAATGAGTCATCTGACAACACCGAAAATTGAAAAAAGTTCATATTATTGGAAAAAAGTTACAAAAAACGTAAAATATTCATAGAATCAACTACTGAACATTTACAATTAGAAAAAGAGAAAATGTTCGCCTAACAGGTACGCAGCCCCCATACTATTTTCATTTTTCAACATGAAGTAATTGAACCAACTAATCAAGTGACTTCCTCTCCTATATTTCGCTGCGTCTGTGAAATATCAAGAGTATATTTACTTATTTTACCTTTTTATTACAACTCTTGAGCTTATTTTCTTCAAGTGTCATATTTTGAAAAACACTATTTTATAAAAATGTTTTATTTTACTTTCTGTGTTATGGATGTCTATCTAAACAAAATCCAGCCTACTAGTAGGCAGAACTTTCGTCCCAGAATGCCTTTGTGGACTGCACTGGCTAATATGGGACGATACTTGACGCACATACATAAAGACCGGGTTTTCCGCAGACCGACCTTATTATATTTGATTAAAAAGTGTAAATATTTAACGGCGTGATCTTTTCTCGGGCATTTTAAGCAGTTACGGCGTATGAATTGTTACGTATCCATCGATATTCCTTGTAACACAAGCCTTCAAACATGTATTCAAAGTATGTCCATTAGATCTACATTTAAATGTTAAGCCATAGGTCTGTTAGTTTGTTGTGCTTTATGACACTAATTCTAGCAAAAAAGCACAAATACCTCGCTTTTTCCGACTACTAAGGGAAGATGAAGACCCGGTGCGGTTTGGGATTTGAGCGAAAGACCCAAAAGCGCGAATTGATTTGACCGAACACGTCTCGTTTGGCAGTAGAAGTAGTTATGCTCATCAATCGCAGTACATTTCATGCTCAGAGACATTGACAGGGGCTGTTAAGTAAGGTAGACTAAACAACCGTTCCTGTCGTATTCGTATTGCAGTGATTGATGCAAAACAGTTAGCAAAAACACGTGGGATAATAATACATGATTTGCATGCGCTTCTTCGGTGTCTTAAAACAGATAGAGCACTACAATTCGCCAGGAGATTCATCGAGGTTGTTATAGAAGGACAGATCGAGCGAGAGTGTATTGTCGAAGTGTTTCAGATTGAACGATGCAAATGTACCTACAAGTTTCTGCCGCTGTTATATCTTTACGTTAAAGATGGCTTTGTTGAAGAAAGTGAAATGAGAAAGGCTGTGATTCAAAATTTGCTTGACTGTAGATTGCCTCCAATGGGGTCATACCAAAGAGACTGTGTTGTAGAAATAGAAACGAGAAAGGCTGATAATAATAGTTTGCTTGATCGTACATTGCCTTCAGAGGGGCCATCAGAACAACAATTCCACAACAAACAAAAATACCAACGGTACCACGAACATGGGTGTGGAACTGCAATATTCTTTGAGTTTTGTTTGCCTTTTGAAATGCATGTATCTATGATGTATTATATTGACCATGACCCGTAATCAGCCACACACCCGCAGGTCGGACAGAATCACTCAAGAAAATAGTTCAGACCTTTATTTTTATATGTAAGGCATATTTACGACATATGTCATAAACAAAACGGTTCTTAATAAATACTCTTGTAAGATGATGAATACAAAATGACGTTAGGCCCAACATTAAGCTCGTTTGTAACATATTTGGTCCCGTAATATACTTTGGGCTAAGTCTGAGAATTAGTTTGTGAATCTGGGTAATGAGAGCACAGCAGTGGTTAGGTCATATTTAAACCACTAATTATTGTTCACAATGATAGACATTTTAACATATACAGTCCCCGACTTTTGTGTGCACTCAAATCCTCTTAAACTACTCAGCGAATTTCGCTGAGACCCAAAGAACCTTCATGTTTACAGGATCTTAAAAGAAGGAATGTATGCGTGAGATCATTTCGCCCCCTTGGAGCAAAAAGGTCATATGTGACATTAAAGTTAGAAGGCACATGGTACCTTTTTGCTCCAATTGGGTGATTTTTTCACATTTGTATACATGTATGTTAAACTTTAATGCATGTGTTGTAAAATGCACATTGTTGTTAACGAAAGTTGTGTCAGTAGATCAAATGTATTGTATTTGTTTTAATTTCTAAATTATTTCTGTCTTAATAGTTTTAATGTAATTGATAGAAACTTTCAAAGTGACATAAACTATTTTATGTGTTATCTTCCTTCCAACTATATATTATTCATTAATTACACGGGTGTTATTGTGTATGTTCAGCTAATATATGTAGAAAGTTTGGTATTAGATGCTTGATCACATAACTAGGCACAAACATAATTGTAAACAAACAAATAAACATCTGTAGATTTTAAGATATATATTTTTTCTATATTCATAATAACATGGAGTCAAATTATATCATGTTCAATTTATTTAATTTTTATTTAAAAAAGACTTGAAAATAACGTTGACGTTTTGCGACACATTTTACAATAAATGCGTATAAGCTTAACGAGCTTCCGTCTGCCAAGTTACAATGTCAAAAAACACGTGTTCTGTGGTTTTCCGTTCGTGGAGACGAAACGGCTCTACACCGTTAAACCAATTATTTATAAATGTAGAATTGATATTTTGTAGTGATATGAAATTGTAAGCCCATAGCTTTTTCGGGCAATGTTTCCCGTTTGACCATCATTATTGTTGAAATTAAATTTTGATGTTTCCTATTAAATTTCTTCTTCAAACGCAATATTTTTATGTCTGAATATGGGCCGAGTATGAGGTACTGGACCTAGAGAACCGGTTTATCCAAGTTTGAATCGCCCGGTTTCCACAGTTTCTTAATTTTTTTATTGCGTCAAGACTCAAGGGCCAGTTTTTGTGATGTGCTGTTCACTTGTAGGGCCTCGTGCTTCTAGTAAAAATATCTGATGAAGATTATGGTTCACCGTGTTTATATCCGTTACATCAGTGAAGGGATGAACTTATATCTCCTCAAATGGACAGGTGTAACTTAAGTGCGTAATAGTTAGAATAACGATATATTCTATTTTTTCTCTGACAATTAGGTTCTTAAGTCATTATTATTCGTTCGTTAAATTGGTTAATATTTGTGTTCACTTGCGAACAGCCGATGTTACAAGAAAATTAGGCCGTAGCTTATAACTACTACGATTCACCGAACAATGTAGAACCGTTTAAAGCAAACAGAGGTTTTAAATACACATATCTTTAATGATAAATTGAAAGGAAATTTGGAGACTGGAAACACGAGGGGCTGGTGGCCATGTTGTTTTTTTACAAACCACAACAATTTTCAAACTCCGCCACTGAGACATCATAGGAACATTTGTCTCTTGAAGATTGGTGTACATATGTGGCTTCTAGAGTTAATTAAGGTTTCATTATGGACATAAAATGAAAACTGACCCGCACCAAAGTAGCCATTTTTTGGTTGAATCGTAGCCATTTTTGAAATCAGCTCAGACATTATTTGAAGAAATGTTCTGACCAAGTTTCATGAAGAATCGACTATAAATGTGACTTCCAGTGTCAACAATATTTTTCTTTAATTTGATCTAGTGAACTAGTTTTACACTTATGTGACCCAGTTTCAAAACTGAAGATACCATTGGGACAAATGTTCTGACAAAGTTTCATGAAGATTGGACAATAAATGTGGCCGCTAAAGTTTTAACAGTATAAATGTTGACGACCCACGACGGACTAAGCACGACGGACAAGAGGTGATTACAAAAGCTCACCATGAGCAGGTATTGATAAGGTGAGCTAAACCATGTTTTTTATTGTGCGTGGGACAAAATATAGCTTGGCCAAAGAAGACTAGTGAGGAAGAAAGGGACGAAAGAAATAGTTCCTGTCGTAAACACTTAATTTTGACAATTTAAGAAACAAGTAAAGATTTCATTAGAACAAATGTTCCGAGAAAGTTTTTTTTTTATTGGGAAAACAATGACTTTTAAAGTATTTACAAGTTTATACTATAGGCTACAAGGAAAGCTGCCCATGCTAGTGGTGGTTATATTTTGTGTTTGATAAATACCATGCCAGGGACATTTTAGACCCTTGGGGCATGAGTTGAACTTACTTGTTAGATGACCACCACATAATGTTACATAACAATTAACAAACATCTGTATAAGGGTTGGGAATTAACGGATACATGCTACCCACAGGATGATGACAATCTTATAGCACAGGCATGATTTGGAGAAACATGGTAGAGGACCTGATTCGACATACCAAATACTTAACGTCTACATTGAGGTTTCAGAGGAGAGTATGTGTTTGTTCTGACAATAAATGTTGTCTCTAGACTGTTAACAAGATAAATGTTTCCGACGCAAGAGGGACAACACATGATGGACAAAAGGCGACCACAAAAAGTCTGGAACACATACTATCATATCATTCCAAGAAAACGGCGTTACCTTATTGCAGTCAAGTACTTATTTCGGGAAAATGTTTAAACTCTCCCGCGATATTTATGATAATATAAAAACAAAAGTTCCGATCAAGGTGCAAAATGATTATGCAAAAATGTGAGTTGTTTCTTGTTCATAATGTTTCAATTAAGACACACACACAGAACTTCCCAACTCTGCCAGCAATGCTTTAAACCACTGAAACCGTTTTCAAACAAAACATAGATTTTAATAGAATTAAATAATAGCTATTGCAAACTTCATGATAAATGTGCAACAAATCTGACTTTCCAAATATTATGAATTCTCAAGTTATAATTATGACATAGCTCTTGACCCCACATGAAAGAGTATAGAACTTAGCCGAGATATCATATAGACAACATTTAATTTAAATTGTTCTTACCAAATTACAAGAACATTGGTAATGAATGGGGCTTTAAGAGTGTTGAACATGAAAATTGTTTCATATTTAATACTGACATGCAATGGCATAGAAATAAAGCTCCTATGATGACATAAACAATTTATATGTTTACATTTTGAGGACTTTGATGTATTACAAACAAAATACAGACATGCCGTCAGATGTTTGTAATCTGATACAACCAATTACGAAAATAAAACTTTACATAAAAGAAATTTATGAAACATCAATATCTAATTTCTAGGCACATTATAATGACAAAACATTTGATAATTGTAAACATTTCCAAAACAGAACGATGTATATGTACAAATTTAACCCTTAGATTAATATATGGGTGACACCTCTACTGGCATTACAATTATAATATTTAAAAAAAGAAAAAGAAAATGTACAAATCATATTTCAAATATGATTTGTACAGTTTCTTTTGGCTTTTATTTATAAAAATATTAGGTAAGAAACAATTTTTTTTAACACAGCCCTTAAATTAAATTAGACTTTTTCCGGTAAAACAGGGCTTAATGCATATGCGTAGTGTCGTCCCAGATAAGCCTGTGCAGTCCGCACGGGCTAATAAGAAACAACACTTTTTGCCAAAACTTTATTTTTGTTTAGAACAATTACATCAAACCAAAAAGTGTTCAAACAACATCGGGAAACATAACTTAAGTTTTTTTTTTAATACTTTTTTTTCATTAAATGGGTATATGGACGGTATTTCCTATATGTAGGCAAATTTTTCCTATAACACAATTTTAAGTGAACATAATTAAACATAAATTCATTCAATGCTGGTTCTAAAAGTTTCACAGGGACAACCTTTTATAATTTTTAAAATACATGATTGACGGAACATGTTTAACAGCTAGGTCCGTGTATTTCAGAAACATCAAAACAGTTCTTTGTAATGCATAAATTTATTTCAGAAAAATACAATACCGTACTAGCCATCGATAGGCCCCTTTTAAAATAAGGTAGCGACAATGAAGTATATGCATGACCTTTGTCATTATCATTTTGATGATTGACCCTCTTCAAGTGCTATTGAAACATGGTATACATTTTCACAGCTTTCACTGTTTAAAACTTCAAACAAATCTAAGCAGCAGTAGGTAAACATGTGTCCCTCACTTCAATGATATGGTTTACATGTATATTTTGTGGTCAAAGGTCATATGCAACTTACTCCTATAAATATGAGGTCGATATATATTCTTTGTATAGGCATTGATTTGAATGTAAAATATAGCTGTTTAAAACTGTATCTCTTGATAATGCAATAGTTTTCTATCGAAATGTGATTTTTTATATTCTTCGCTCTTCGCTCGCTCGAGAATTTTCCTGTTTTCAAAAAACAATTTTTTTTTCGCTTGCCTCTTCAACTTTTTTTTTTAAATCCGTAGACCAACAAATCAATTTGGAGTGGCCTTACCTTCTCTTCGCTAAATTCGCCCGTATCCGCATTTTTTTTTTGTTTAGGGTTGAATTAGATTTTCGAATCATTAATATTAATTAAGTTGTTTTAGTATTTTACCGTACTCGACCCAAAATAAAAATCGCTATATTGTTTGTTTTCAACCGAATTCAACCGGATTTTCAGTGATTCTTACGATTCTGCCCATATATATATAGCTATGAACGGGGACTTAAAGCTGAAAGTTCCACGCGGCCGCATAGCTGCATTGGCCACACCAATGGTTTGGTACCTGTGTGCGTGCGCATGTGGGAGGCAGGCTGAAACGGCTGAACAAAGCTCATTGCGCATTGGTAACATTTGTACGGTTTGATACCTGCCGGACAATAACAGTGGAGCGTTAACCGATATTCACAATGCTCCTGAACAATGTCTAGATTTAACCCTTTACCACACAGATACGCACTTTGACAAATGTGTAGGCCCTTAGGAAATCAAATTAAACTTTGTTTATCAATTGAAGTTTTAAATTTCGAACCCTAAGAGTACGATACTGATGCGCACTAAGCAGCAAACAGAATAAAACCTAAACAGCCTTCCAATTACTCGCCGGCTGTTCTGGTTTTATGGTGATAGCATATACCCATATTCACTTTAATTCAGAGGAAAGGGTAACAAGAAAGTTATGCTCTATTATGTGATGGAGCTTTAACAATCATTTCTGTAAAGAAAATTATATGAGCAAAATGAATTTATCAGCATATTATCTATATGAACACTTATTGTGCTACGTTATTAGGGTCATAGCCAGACAAAGAATGGAAGGGGCCTGAAAAATGGGGCAGGGTGACCATTTTGTGAAAATTAAATGGATGGTAGACTTTGTAAATTGCAAGTGATTTAATTATGCTGTTTATGCTTGTAATAATATTCAAATATCCATTAAGCACGAGTTATCTTCTTATTTAAATACAATTGGTGAATTGTATATACTGCATGTTACTCTATAAATGGTCAATAGAAAAGAAAAACACATTAGTTGTTTCTTTATTCACAATTTTCTATAATCTGTATTAACTTGACCTAGCAACCTGGTATATGAATGTCAGACTACTTCCCACAAAGGTTCACTACTGCGCAGTTATTTTAAAATCGATCCTTAAGGCTCACACCCAACATTATGCCTCATCATGCTCATTACATCGGCCAAGTAATTTCAAATTCTACTCATGGTTGACAAGTAATGATCCTGACACCTAAAGGTCCGTGAACCCATGCAACAACAAGTGTTCCCATAATGTGGGAAATCCTTATGAGACGCATGTTTTATATGGACGTAATACAAGTACCACTAAATTTGTGAGATAAGCTTTCCTCAATCGTATTGTGTGCTATGGTTTCTTAGTTTAGCCATATTTTGCTGACGTGTTGGTCGGTTTGAACGGAAACTAGACGCATACGCTTCATACAAATCTTCATGGGTCATGTCTGTGCGTATATATACTATATTTGACGTCCTTTCGTGTTTGCACATGCTGAGCGACATTCGACAATACGGCGAAACAACATCTCTACAAATATCATAATTAAATTGTCAGCGCGCGTTGTTTTCGTTCTTGTTTTTGGTCGTTTTGGCTCACATCAGACAGAACGACATATCAGAGTGGCAAACACATCTTATAATCGCTGCAAGAATTAGATATTTATGTCCCGTGTTGACGTTCTGGCGGGTGCACAATTTGTGTTACTTTATCGTTCTAGCCTAGTGGCGTCTTGGAAAATAGCCAAAACTAGACACACATAAATGTTCTAGCGTGTTGTCGTGTTTGCGCCCTTTAAACCCACCAACACAGCAAGAGATTGCAAAAAGTCAGCCATCTTAAATAACCAATTTACATCATCACATCTCAATCCATAACGTGAAGCAAATTAGTATATTAGTGAAGAGCCACTGAAACTGACAACACTGGCAATAATACTAAAAAATATTGTGATTAGACAAACAATATTGGTTAATTTAATTTAAAAAAAAAGTAATCTGACATGTATAGCATTGTGGAAGCCCGAAGAGCTTCTTCAATAAAACCAGCGTGTGTAAGGTCTCGTTATGAAGAGGTTAAAACTAACATAAATACGCAAAATCAACGAATATTTCGCAAGATATTTCGTAAAATGAAGTTAACCCAATAAAAAATATGTGTCCCTTATAGCAAAAGCCAAATTTTCAACGCTATATGTGGTATGGGTACAGAGATTTAACGAGATACAAAATGCTCGTTTTTATTTTTTGTAAAAAAATATATTCCATGTTAATTTTCCGCAACGATATCCGAACATTTACGTGCAAACGCGAGACTGGCTTCGTGCAGCGTCGGATAGAACGACGTATTTATGAGAACTACGTCGTGCTTCCGAAGTCAATCTCGTGTCGCTCCTTAATGTTCGGATATCGTAGCCGGAAATTCACAAATTGTGACACACACAAATAAAAACGAATATTTTGTATTGAGTTTAATCTATGTTACCAGACCACGTCTAGCATTTAAATTTTAGCTTTTCCTATAAGAAACATTTAGTTTTTATGTGTTAACTTTATTTTTTCGAAATATTGTACAAAATATTCGTTGATTTTGAGTGGCTTTTAAAGTAACAATGTTGATATACGAATACAAAAATATAATCATAATATTTAACCGTTTGTGTAATCATAATTGACGACCTTGTTTTGTCAAATAGTCCAAAAGATAGGTAAACATAAAGATACAAAAAATAATTAACTAAAGAATTAAAAACTATTCTACGAGTTATTGTGTTTGTTTGATCTGCGAATCGATCCAATACAGTCTGGAAGCAGCCTTCGCGAGACATCGCTAACACAAGACCAAAGAGCAATTTATTACAACAATAGAATACACTAGCGTGTATTCAAGTTCATACAATTTTGCAGACCAGGAAATGTATTCAGTTACAAGAAGAATATGTGTTTGTCAAACAAAGAGACACTTCATGAGATAGTTTACAGTGAAGCATATATAAAATTTTATGCCAACATAATTTTTTTTATGTCATTGACCTCCCCACTCTCTATTTTGTACGTGAGTGTCACGGTTTAGTACGGGCATTAGCCGGGTACATAAATATAATATTCAACCAATCAATACTCTTACTTTTAGCACGTGACATGTTTAGGCCAATCAACTAATTTGGAACTTTCGAGAAGCCAGTCTTTGCATAATTCTGGACGTTAGAAGTTTCACGTCAATTTTCACTGATTTAAGATTTGTAATTTAAGGCATAATATGTCAAATAAAAGGTTATAATTTTACGTATTATTTTGAACTCTGGTATAAGGAATACTTTGCATATCAACTTTTGGGGGCGGCGACCCCGTTTTCTACAGAAAATTTGATGGAAAAGGTTGGATCAGTCACGATGGCGTGGTGTACACAAACAAAGGAATTTCGGAACAAAGAACATTCACTTCCGGTAAAGATGGCTGTGGTCAAGGGCCTCAAAGTGCAACTTTTTGGTCATTCTTTCGTCAAAAGGCTAAAGGACTACATTCAAAATGACAGCTCATAGCGTCACGATTTAAACTTGCAAGGAAATGCTCTTGTTCAATATTCCGGATTCCCGAGCGCTACAGTTAAGGAATTGAGGAGACATCTGGAAGTTGTTAGTGATTTCAGCCCAGACATTCTTGTGCTGATCATTGGGACAATCGACATCTACAATTCGGATGTTACTCCGGAAAGTGTTGCTCGGGATATTGAGAATTAAATAGACACTCTTCTGTTTGTGATTTGAGTGGGAAAAGTCATAGTGTTACAAGTTTTACACAGACAGGTTCCGTTATCTCATACAAGATATCCAGTCGACGTGGATTGGTTCAATGCACGTGTTGACAATCTGAATTCCCATCTGATAGAGATGTTCAATCGCACTGGTCATGGTCGTTCATACCTATGGCGTATGAAGGGGTTTTGGTCTCCTGCTTCCAAACAACAAAATTTTGCAGACGATGAGTGTCACCTGTCCAGTGCCGGTCAGCTCCGCCTCATTACAAATGTCAGAGCTGCTGTGGTCGCCGCCCTGAAGGGTTCTATTTGCCATTCATGAGATACGTATGATACTATCTTTCCTTTTCTCATATATAGATAATTTCAAAAGAAAATTATCTATTCATTATATATAATTATATTTATATTATGTATATTATATATATATATATCTATATACAAATACATAGCGTATGTGGCTATATTACAATGTTCTTAATTACATTTGAAGTGTTCTTGCTTTTTTAATTTTATGCAAGAATTGCTGTAACGTTTGTGTCCTAATTTATTAGTGAATCTCATTTATTAAAGAGTTAACACTCTAACTTATAGCAACAATGTCAGTACGGTGTGATTTGGTCTACATTTCACACTAATTCTGTACATATTTTATTTTCACAATCCATCTAGGCGTAGTTTCATAGCTAACGCCTAACTTTATATCATAGATTACCTTGATCAGCTTTGCTGACTATGATTGTGTGATTTAGTTTACACATCACACGAAAATTACAAATACATGGTCTAGTGTTATATTCCATGTAGGCGTGCTTCCTTTCATAGCTCACGCTTAACATTCTTTCATAGATTAGCTTGCCCAGCTTTGCTGGCTATGATTGTGTGATTTAATTTTTTACATCACACGGAAATTATAATTACATGGTTTAGTCTTATATTCCATGAAAGCGTGATTAGCTTCATAGCTCACGCTTAATTTTGTATCATAGATTAGCTTGACCAGCTTTGCTGGCTATGATTGTGTGATTTAGTTTACACATCACACGAAAATTACGAACACGTGTTTAGTGTTATCTTCCACGTATGCGTGCTTAGTTTCATAACTCACGCTTTACTATCATGGTTTAGCTTTGCTGGCCATGTGTATGAGTTTTATTTTATACATCACACGGAACGTGTAGATACATGGTTTATTTTATATGCCTAAATGCAATTTATGTTACGCAGAGCGTTTATGGTTTAGTTTTACATACCATGAAGGTGTGAATTTCACATATGTTGTTTACACGACAATTCGCTTACTTTAATTTATTTTTTGACATGATAATTAGCGTCAGATTTATTAATTTTAAAGTTTACGCCTTTGTTGTAATCATACGGCTAGTTTGCGGATTCCGCAACACACAATATCAAGGTAAAAATAGTCTTGTGAATTAACACTTATGAAGGTGGAGTTACTTTTAGTCTACCAAATTTAGAGCTTATAGATTCATACATATGGTTAAATACATAAAGTTTCAATTTTACTTTATGTTTTTCTTACAAACAAGATTATAAGGGAAAACATTTATTATATGTTTGCTTTGATTATGTATTACGTAATCATGTATTTGTCAGTTTATGGCATTTATAATAAATGCCCAGTTTTAATTCAAACATAGTTTTCTGTTTTCCCTTTTTCCCATAATCGAGTTCGACCTAGACTGTTATCTCTCCCCCGACCTTGGGCAATACATAAATAACATTTTATGCCAACATAATTTTTTTTATGTCATTGACTCCCCAACTCTCTATTTTGTACGTGAGTGTCACGGTTTAGTACGGGTATTAGCCGGGTACTTAAATATTATATTCAACCAATCAATACTCTTAATTTTAGCACGTGACATGTTTAGGCCAATCAACTAATCTGGAACTTTCGAGAAGTCAGTCTTTGCATAATTCTGGACCACTCTGGATCAGCAGACGATTTATTTCATAAATCAATCTCTGGGTTAATAGTCGCCATCTTTCGAACTACTTTCAAAAGTACAAAAACAACAATAACAGTAGAAGACAATTTTAATTGCGAAAAGTTGAAAAATTGAGTACATGTGTCACGGTTGTTAAGTGGAATAGTGTTATTTTCAACTGTGTACGAAGCATGTGAACTAGTAGTGGAATAACCGAATTGTTGCTGGAAATGGAATTTAGAAATATATCTAATGATTCATCATTTTTCACGTCATGATCGTGTAGAATTATCATCAGCATCATTTCTGTGGAACATTGCAATATTCAAAATACAAGTGTTTCATAGCTATGGTGCTTTTGACATAGTTCACTAACCATCAAGACTGAAATGATTCATGCACACAGGTACAGTAAATAATTGAATTTGTGCAGAATGTTTAATTTTTACAAATTATTATTTAATTTAACCAATTTATTTTAGATAGATTACACTGAAACTCAAAGTCTAAAGCTTAGTAAGACACTTAAGCCAGTTTTCTGAGAAGAAACAATACTTGTTCAGAGTAAAGCAGGCTCATTCGGCCTCTGGTTTATTTATTTGGCCTCGGCCTTTAACCTGGGTCGCTTTGATTTCAGCACCCGATTGTATAAACGCTGGTTAAAGTTACCGCTCGGTAACATTCAAACCTAGGTAAGTTTGCGGTTATTCAGGTATAGTAACCTTCAAGGTAACTCGATTGTATAAACACGATATACCGCAAAGTTACCTAACCGCGCATAGTGGAATTTAACCACTGGTAACTTTAACCAAAACATTCCCACAATGCATTTTCTAATGACGTAATTTTCGCGCGAAGTGTCACGCTTATAAATAGCGACATGTATTTTTTTTATCAAATTCATTTACAAATGAATTCACAATAAAATAAAGTGTAAATTTTAACTATGAGTTCATCAAAATGACCAGGGACAAATTGATAATGATTTCGGGATTTGCATCATTTAGCGGAATCCCTGGTACTTCCAAACTGCAAGAGAGTGCTTACAAAGACGTCTATTCTTCTAGTTGTTTTAGATGTAACATAAAAATAATACATGGTCGTCGTAACATGCTAGACTATTCTTCTAATTTGGCTTATGTTTACAATAAACTTACTTACTTTCTTGTACAATAAGGGAATTTACCATAGACAAATAAAACATTGTTCAAGTTTAAATATATCTTTGTATGAAGAAATCTGCAAATGCAACCGAGTTTACCAACGGCTATTATTTGTGTCGTGTTCTGAGAAAACTGGGCATAATGCATGTGCGTAAAGTGTTGTCCCAGATTAGCTTGTTAAGTTCGCACAGGCTAATCAGGGACGACACTTTCCGCCAAAAATTGATTTTTGCTAAGAAGGGACTTCATTTTAACAAAAAAATGTCATAAAAGCGGAAAGAGTCGTCCCTGATTAGCCTGTGCGAACTGCACAGGCTAATATGGGACGACACTTTAAGCACATGCATTATGCCCATTTTACTCAGAACACGACACATTTGATAAACTGCTTCGGTTCATTTTAACAGCAGTACTGTACATAGAGTACATGACGTAGCGTGTGACGAAGAAGAAAGTTTATTGAGTTCTCGTTTGAATATAATGATATGATGGCATAAGGGTCTTTATTTAACTATGCTAGAATAATTATCAAAGACCCTAGATGCAAACTCGTCAATTATTGAATTAAATGGATTATGTATGGATTTTAAAGGATTATTAAAGGTTAGATACTAGTTCGAACGTGTTTTGTTTTTTGTTTGTACTTTTGTTGTTCCCTGTTCTCGGAGAAATGATTTTAACATGGGCGCCATTGATGCATCGGATCACACACGGCATACCCATAACAGAATATAAGAAACACGTTCTGTGCGTCCTCAAATTCGTCGTCCGAAGTCGGAAATCGTATTGCCCTGTAAAATAAGTCAAATAAAGTGTCAGTCGCTGCAATTTGTTGTTTACTCGTAGAAATTGTGAAGGTCGTCGATGGTTATCTTTTATAATGTCGCGCGCCGCGGCCATTTTGTGTAAGTTACCTCTCGGTTACTTGTACTTACCCACCTAGGGAAGCAGGGTATGTTTTAACTGGGTTTTAACCGATCGGTATAACTAGCCAAATTTTATACAAACGCTTACCGACCAGTTACCAACATGTTACCGACTTTTAACCGCCGGTATGTGGTTAACCGCCGGTTTAACTGTTTATACAATCGGGTGCAGGTGTTAAGCCCCCATATCAACAAGTCTTTCTCGACCCTATATGTACTTATTCATATTGTTTAAAGATTTTGAGAACCCTCGCTCAGTGCCAGTGGGGATAAAACAGGGACCTTCTTATAGCTAGATGAATGCATCAAATATGCCAGCAACACTTTATAATTAATAACTTTATAATTGATGATTCTGTTCTTTTAACTACATTACTTATTTACCAAAACAATGTGAAACACATTTTTATGCTCCCAAAGGAGGGCATATAGTGATCGCACTGTCCGTCTGTCTATCCGTCTCACTTTGCATTAAGGTTTCGAAAAAATGCTCATAACTTCTATGTCGCTTCAGATGTAACATTCATATTTGGTATGCATGTGTATATGGACAAGGCCTTCCCATACACACGCAAATTTTGACCCCTTTGACCTTGAACTTTGGGTCGGCGTTTAGGTTTTGAAAAATGCTCATAACTTCTATCAAAGCGTTTATCGGGGGCGTATGTCATCCTACGGAGACAGCTCTTGTTTTTGCTATTGTCCTCTGCACAAACCATGATATATCTGCATATATGCATCCAACCAAATCAGTAAAACTATTTGTCACTTAATTACAGTAAACTTATTGCATGTTAACTTTTCAACAATATATATATATATATATATATATATATATATATATATATATATATATATATATATATATATATATATATATATATAAGATCTTGAAAAAAACACACATCAAACTTCAAATTGTTTTAGTAAATTATAGGCTTTAATTGGTATTGTGACATTGACAACACTCATGCATGCGACTATACAATTATACAACTATGGAACACATTATTTATGAGAAATTCCAATACATCAACATAACGTCTCAGATTTAAGGCAGATAGTGCTTTTTTGCTGCCATTTTTACTATTACACATTTTTTCATTTTATGTTATGATGCATTGATCTTGTTTCTAAATTAACCAAGCAATCATGTTAAACTTTTGAAGAAAGATGTTGTCTGATAAATATTGAAAATATAATCACTACAACGTGAACAAAATTCAGTTGAATACTGTGACCAACGAAGATTTGCCAAAGAGCAATTCAGATCATGATTTAAATTAAATACTAGTAATATGACAGTCTGCCTATTGGATCCCAGTTATGACTTATTTGTCAAATCTGCACATTTATTTGCCCTTGGCCATGTAGAATTGGGGACTAAATACCATCAAGTCATGTAAAAAGGAGCAGGGTATAGCACGCTGCTATTGATCTCTTGAGCTTTCACATGAATTTTACGGGTAATGTTCATACAACAAATGATATTATATAGTGTGATGATAAAGCATTATGAGCACAAATTATATCTCTTACTAGTGGTGCAAAAATCAATTAAGTGTCACATTTCAAAAGAAAATTTATATAAAAAGGTATTATGAATTGTTAAAACGTTATAAAAGGTTATTTCAATTCACTAAAGCATTTAATTACAAGAACAAGTGCATTTTATGTCTATTACAATACATGTAACAGTATTGGCATTGTATTTATCTGCATTTGATGTGCATTTAATACACTTAAAAATGCAGACCAGACACATTTCTAACAGAAACAAATGTATTTTTTCTGCATTTTTTCAGCATTTATACTCTTCAAGTGTATTTTTTATCATCCCAAATACACTTTACCAGGAAAAAGGTATGTTAAAATGCATTTTTAGTTTGTTTTAAGTATATTTTCAAATGCATTAAGACACTCTTTTGCAAAAAATGTTGAACAAAAACTTGAAAATATTTAATATACTAAAGTGAAGTAAAAATTAAAGTTTTGTATGAGCATCAAAAACAGTGTCAAATTCATACCAGTGCCTATTTAGTAGCAGTAGGCCTTATATGGTCTACTTGTGGTAGAAATAATGCATTTTGTATAATACAACATACATAAATTAAAAAATATAGCTGCCCATACAGTTAAATACAATGTTCAATTAACTACACTATGCAAAGTTGAAATATGACATCAAGCTTGGAATAATCTTTTCAATAATGTATAATATGCTGTTTTAATTTATAAGTGAAATCGACACTTGCATATAAAAACTGATTTCACATCAAAACTAAATGTTTAATTTGATTTTTAGCTCCACTGGCCAAAGGTCCTGTGTCCATCGTGCGTCCGTGCATTAACTTTTCCTTTAAACATCTTCTCCTAAACTACTGGCCCAATTCTGATGAAATTTCTTAGGAATGTTCCTGGGGTGAACCTCTTTCAAATTTGTTCAAATTATGCCCCTGGGGTCAAATTTGACTCTGCCCCGGGGGTCACAAAATTGAAAATTTGCTTATATAAGGCCTATTTTTATGAAAACTTTCAAAATCTCCCGTCCATAACCATTGGGCCTAGGGCTATCAAATTTGGTATGTAGAGACATCTAATAGTCCTCTACCAAATTTGTTCAAATTATGCCCCTGGGGTCAAATTTGACCCTGCCCCGGGGGTCACAAAATTGAACATATGCTTATATAGGGTATATTTTGTGAAAACTTTACAAATCTTCTTGTCCATAACCATTGGGCTACCAAATTTGGTATGTAGTGGCATCTTATAGTCCTCTACCAAGTTTTTTCAAATTATGCCCCTGGGATCAAGTTTGACCCTGCCCCGAGGGTTCAAAATTGAACATATGCTTATATAAGGCCTATTTTGTGAAAACTTCAAAAATCTTCTTGTCCATAACCATCCGGCCTAGTGCTATCAAATTTGGTATATAGTGACATCTAATAGTCCTCTACCAAATTTGTTCAAATTTAATCCCTAGGGTCAAATTTGACCCTGCCCCGGGGGTTACAAAATTGAACATATGCTTATATAATGCCTATTTTGTGAAAACTTAAAAAAAATTCTTGTCCATAACCATTAGGCCTAGGGCTACAGAATTTGGTATGTAGTGACATTGTATAGTCCTCTACTCAGTTTGTTCAAATTATGCCCCAGGGGTCGAATTTGACCCTGCCCCGGGGGCCACAAAATCAATTATATGCTTATATAGTGCCTATTTTGTGAAAATTTTAAAACTCTTCTTGTCCTTAACCATAAGGCATAGGGCTACCAAATTTGGTATGTAGTGACATGTAATAGTTCTCTACCAAGTTTGTTCAAATTATGCCCCTTGGGTCAAATTTGACCCTGCCCGGGGTCACAAAACTGAACATACGCTTATATGGGGCCTATTTTGTGAAAACTTTAAAAATCTTGTTGTCCATAACCATTGGGCCTAGGGCTACCAAATTTGGTATGTACGGACATCTAATAAACCTCTACCAAATTTGTTCAAATAATGCCTCTGGGGTCAACTTTGACCCTGCCCCAGGAGGTCACAAAACTGAATAAACGCTTATAAAGCGCCTATTTTGTGAAATCTTTAAAAATCTTCTTGTCGAAAACCATTCGGACTATGGCTACCAAATTTGGTATGCAATAACATCGTATAGTCCTCTACCAAGTTTGTTCAAATTATGCCCTTTGGGTCAAATTTGATCCCGACCCGCGGGTCACAAAATTGAACATTATATACGCTTATATCTTGCTTATTTTGTGAAAACTTTAAAAATATTCTTGTCCTTAACTCTAGGACCTAGGGCTACCACATTTTGTATGAAGTGAGATATAGTAGTCCTCTACAAAGTTTGCTCAAATTATGCCCCTGGGGTTAAATTTGACCCAGCCCAGAAGGTCACAAAAGTGTACATGTGCTTAAATAGGGCCTATATTTAAGAATTTGCACATGCTGAGAAATTTGTTTCAGCCTTTTTTTCAGCAGTGGAGCGATACAGGGCCACCATGGCCCTCTTGTTTAAATACTCAAAAAATGAAACCGTGTTCATGCTTGCATGAACACAGTTTATAAATGCTGTCAGAATAATAAAATATGCAATAACTATAAATACAAATGCCATGGAAAAGTGCTTTTTGTACTAAAAAATTCGAATGAATATTACAATAATACATTCTGAATACTTTGGTATGTAATTAAAAGTTTTGTCTGAGAAAATCACTAAATTGTATATATTTATTCAAATTCACATAAATCATATTTCAAAAACACATAATTACTTCATATCATTTCACACAATACTGAAAAAAATGCACAGTTTCTGATTGTTATTGATTCTTTATTAATTTATACATGTACCATTTTTTAATCTTGATGCATCCTCAATTGTATTATGCACATCTTAATCTGTTTTAACAACTATAAACTAAAGATTAAGGCTGACTCAGTAAAATAATAATCCATGATTTCTGCAGTACTTGCAGACAAACTGGGAATACTGCTGTGATATTATCTATCTATCTAATGGGATTTTTATTTGGCTTCAATAGAAAAAAATCAAAGCATACACATGTTTATAATGTGTATGTATATATATATATATATATATATATATATATATATATATATATATATATATATATATATATATATATATATATATATATATATATATATATTAGTTAAACTTAAATTGATTGCCCATCGATAAAAAGATATAATAATATATGTATATATATATATATATATATATATATATATATATATATATATATATATATATATATATATATACTTGTAAAACTAAAAATTAAATATGTATGTTTCTATTACATCATTTAGGACTTTTATTTTCAGACAAAGTAGAGTGAAGCTTAAAACAGTATCCAATTGTAACAGTCAATTTTGGGCAAATCAACCTTATAATTATTTTCTGTGTTGGTCAATGTCATAATTGGTATAAAATGTATATTGAACTGGAAGTTTTCTTTATTTTAAATGATAACATTTGCTTGGTCAGCCATAATTGTCACAATCAAGTGGTCTTTTTACACTGTAGTTTTCTCACTGACTATGGGTTTGTTCTGAGAATGAGCCACACAAAGTATCGTTGGGGAGATGAGTTGTCAATTTTATGTTTATCAGTCTTTCATAATCCAGTATACCTGTAAAAAGTAAATTTGTAACTAATAATCACACAATATACACAATTAAAATTGTATGCATTTAGATTTATTTAGTACTGCACATTAATCATTTTCCAAAAATATGTAGCAACATTATATTATATAATGCTGCAATACTAAAGTAATTTACTAATTAAAGGTCGCTGATGTGTAATGGATGTGGTGTCCACCTAATGATCTGGAGGTCACTGGTTTGATCCCCAGTATGGGAGCATTCTTAAGAAATCTCCAAGAGACCCAAGTACTGGTTCTAGGCCCAGGAAATGAACTCAAGAGCATTTCACATACATGTATGTAGTTAGTACTTTAAATTTAATCGAACTAAAAATTGGATAAAAATTAAAAACTGAAACCCTTATAAATACATTTTATTTTGAATCAAGCAAATGTGGAAATTCATTAAAAAATAATGAGAAAATTTAAAAATTCTACTTTAAAGTAATCATGATAATTTAGATTATTTTCAGAATATTTAATGATGATAATGATACAATTATATATTACCTAAATGATAAAAATAAAACATGTAATGTTAATTTATGAAAAAAACGTTTTAATTTAATCAATATCATGGTAATTACAACTAGATACAGGCAATTAGATCAGAAACGTGCATTAATTATATTAATGATCAACCCAGACATTTGTAGTGATTTATGGACAATATTTTGATTAAGGTTCATGGGGGGGATAAAATTCATTAAAACTTCGCTTTGGTTTTTCTTCATTGAATGTGGTACAATATGGTCAAACTATATATCATTTTAAAGCTAAAGACGGATAGAATAACATAAACACATTTTTGACATTCAATATTTGTGTGCTTTATTCGTATTTTGGTTTAAAACCAATACTTTTTTACACTTATTTACAAAATCTCAATCTAAAGTTAGGAATGATATGCACTACCTTAAGTTGAATAAATACAAAGCTATATACATATACAAGGTCAAGTTAGCAACATTTCACAGAAAATTATTGTCATAAAACAACAAATGAGTTTTTATTCAACTGCCTTTTTTGGATAAATATCCTAAACATAGTTCTAAAAATAACTAAAACGTAACTACTTTTTAACAATCCAGGTATGGTGGATAATAAGAGTCACAATTCTATTTCAAAGGCTTAACAATTTTGTTATTTACCTCTCAACCAAATTGCAAATTTTAAACCATCTCAAATTGAAATAGATTGCAGACGACATATAAAATTGTAAAGGAATATAAAGAAATTGGCAAAACGATTGATTTTATATTTCGATTCCTTCTACCCATTTGAAAGCGTGGCCATCGCTGTGATCCGTAGAAAAACGTGCAAAACAAATCGGTCGAAACCACGTGCAGTGGTGAGAAAACCGGGTATGTGTATACACATACCTGAGAAAACACATGCTTATTTTGACAGTTTGGTGGCAACTTGTAAAACAACTATTAACATTAATCAGCAAGAGATCGCACTAAATAACAGAAATGACCGCGTAGAGATATCATCACTTACCCTATTTGAAATAGTTTCCAGCTGAAAATTGTCCCCCACACGTCTTTTTAGTTAATTTGTATTGTTTTTCTGGAGCCGAAGTGCATCTCACAGAATATCCAACCAACTTCCGTTGTTTTCACTTTCGTTATTAAAAACTCCGTTTAAAAGAATTATTACTACTTTTAGATTGTTAAAGCGATGTATTATTATATATTATCAATAGAATAGTATACCGTGATGAATTGAACGGAGTAATCTAGATCTTTCTGTCAGTCTGTAAGCGTACTATTTTATGCGCAATAATAAAGTATATGTGATTCGACAACGATTGTAAACATTGGTGAAATGCTTCTTACATAGTTATTCTTTTGAGTGTTTATGAGGTCTGATCGTGCAGTTTGCAAACATCAACGGAAAGATTACAATCCAATGCATTTGTCATCGTCAACCGTATGGAATGTCAATTAGGCGATGAGTGAGTTTTTAGCATGTTTCTTTCTATTTTATTAATTTAAAAATGGCTGCCCCCATGGTGATGAAATGACATGTGTTCGAGTTTTGATATTTCTAGATATGCAAACTTCTTTTACTATTTAAGCGTAACTTGCCCTCGTCAATGTCGATATCATTCACTAGTTATATAATTTTCCGCCGAAATACGTGGAATAAACATGATTCAGATTTTTGAACACAATGTATATTTTAGTGTTAAAATCTCTTTGTATTTTGATTGATTTTGTGGATGTTATGATACGTTGATGTACAAAATTGGTAGCAGTTTGAAGGAAAAATATCCATTAAAGCATATATGTATACATTATCAATGTGGCACTCTTCCTTTAGTCAAATTTGAGTTCAATGCTAGGGGTCCCACATTTTTCAAAATGAAGCCTCTACATGAACCTTAACGTTCTATACATGACCTGTCATAAAAGGTATTTTTTAGCCAGTACTACAATCGGCAATGATAGTCTGTATTGCAAACATATTCCACCGTCTATTATCGATTCGCTTCCTCAAACTGAACAAATATTTAATGTTTACATCGCGAAACGTAATGCATCTAGTTTCACTTTCGGTTTGGTTGGTTTTGTAAACACCGTAATTTCATCTTAAAAATTGGATGATAGGGTGAAAAGTAAATCACTTGGATAATAGGTCAAAATGCAACACAAATGAACGTTTATAGTGCTCTTAATATCAAAGTTTCGGTAAAAAGTTTGGCGCTAGTTCAACGCGCATCGTATACAGCCTCATAACAATAGACTGACAACCGTTTGGGTAGTAAAGTAGTAATACAAGGCAATATGGCGACCGTTAGCCACGAGGCCTATCTTACGGAGGAATCCGAGATAGCCGATGTATCACGATTGATTCTGGACGTGAGAAGTTTTACGTCAATTTTCACTGATTTAAAATCCACCTCCTCCCATGCCTCCTCCTCTTAGTTTATCATGCTTACATTCTAGCTATTTTAGTTATATGTGTTTTACAGAGTTGCAAGATTGTTAAATGATTTAATTTGCTTTACATTATAGCCTTTTTAGTTCTATTGTTTTATCTGATTTGCAATTATGCCATTCTAGTCTTCAAAGTTGCCAATTTTAACAACCAATGCTTTTCATCTGTAACACTGTAACAACTTGCCTGTTGGGTATTGTTATATATTGAATACATGTATGATGCGGTTTTTTGCCTCCCAGTTATGTACATTAGGGAAAACATTTATAATATGTTTGCTTTGATTATGTATTACGTAATCATGTATTTGTCAGTTTATGGCATTTATAATAAATGCCCAGTTTTCATTCAAACATAGTTTTCTGTTTTCCCTTTTTCCCATAATCGAGTTCGACCTAGACTGTTATCTCTCCCCCGACCTTGGGCAATACATAAAATAATAAGTTATCGATCAGCAGATGTTTATCTTGATACCCTTATTTCGTATCGACTGGAAAAGCCCTCAAAAACGAAACTGACTTAACTATTTAATCAAGGTTATTCTCTAAGCGTCTTCATAGTTGAAATTCGTAAAATGGATTTACAACAGGTACTAATAATTATATAATTGCTATGTTGCGTTTAAATGTATCGTAAGTTTAAATTAAATGAACGACGGAATGTACTCTTCTAGTACCCCGTATAAACAGATTGATTAAACACTGGACATGAACGTAAAAAGCTGCAGTTATCAGTTTTAATATTTCGCTGCGACGTCATTCGTCCGTCTGTGCACCTTAACGTTTCTTTTCGTCTCCGCTCTTTATCTCCTATCGCGTTGATGTGTTTAAACTTTAAACGAACCTTGATAAAATTGTTAAGCGACTTGTTTTAATATTTAGGTTACGCAGAATACATGAGCAAGTCACGTCGGCCCTATATAAGATTAATTAAGATAAGATTAAAGAAAATTGGAATTTATAAAAGCTATCATTTGTCTCCAAACCATGCCTTCTAAGGATTTTTGGTTGAAATAAAACGCGGCAAAATATTAAGGTCTTTAAGACAATATTAAAAAGGTATTGGCATTTTAAACAAGTTCAAGATTTATGTCACACGTGAAGATTATTTGTTTGAGTCTTTATTTTCGTGTGTGTTTTTCTTGGTAAAAAATATTTTTGTTGTTTAACGCATGCGATCAAATATCTTCGAACTAAGTTTTGCAAATGACTTTGTTTCTATGCTAAATTAAGAGTCTTTTTGCACCATAACAGTGGAATTTCTAGTCAAGTTAACCAAGTCAGTAGAAAGTGTCTTATTGAATTAACATTGTGTTGTGATTCATAATAAAGACCATTGCCATGCAGAACAAGCGGATGTATAAAGTGATGTGGTTTAAAATCCAATACTTGTAAAAAGTAATTGCTTAACTGCACTATACATTATTTCTAAACTAAAAAGGATTAGACAAATGAATAGATTATATATTATTATAAAAATGTCATAGTTCTGGGAAGTGTTCAATCTGTTATAAATTGGCATATTGTTATATTTCTTCAATTGACATTAGACCAAGAAAGACGAGACGAAATTGATAGAACCGAATGCTGAGCCGGAGGAAGAAACCGTAAGTTTACCTATACCTGTATGGATATTAAAACAAGGTCATAAAAAATGTTAAAATCCATTAAAAGTTAATTTACTTCAAGAAAAAAATTATGTGACTGTGTTAGATAATTTCATTATGGTTGAGACCATATACAATAAAAAGTTTTTTTTTTATTCTTCACAAAGTGGTAGGAATAAAACTCTGTCCATGTGTGCAATACGTCCAAACTTTAGCCCGCCCAAGATAGTCATTCTGCTAGTTTACATATTATCAGACGATTAAAAGCAATATGTACTGAATGTTCTCTGTTAAAAATGCTTAAATTAATCACAGTTAAAATAGTTTTCAGTAGTATGTTGGCATCAACAATATTTTTGTATTAGATAGGTTTGTCCGGGTATAGACTAGATCTAGTATGAGCTATATTTCGTCAAGAATACTTAAAATAATTTAATGTTGACCGTGTTCTATAATATAGTAAAAAAAAAACTTAGATTAGAGAAAGAAGTTAGACACAAAAAGAAAATGGTGACCAAGTTATCATATCATGATTCAACATTTTCTGCCTATTCCTAACATCGAAGATTATTTTTTGCATTCTTGATTGAACATATACGTTCAAGAAATCAGGAATTGATGACACAAAACAAAGTAACAAGGAAATGAAATTGATTAGGTTTCTTATTGCTTTGCATTTTGACAATATTTTATAAGCTCACCTTAGGACAGTGTTCGCATGAAGAGTTATTGTGGTGGGTGGTTTTACGGCGTCTGGCATGGTGTTGCGGGTGGTTTTCCGGCGTGGGGCGTGGTCCGTCGTGTGTTGTGTGCCGTCCTTCGTATTGGTATTTGCGATGTTTCATTGTATATTAGTCCTCTACCAAGATTTTTTAATTATGCCCCTGTGGTAAAAAGTTTCCCACTTTTTGGCTTACTCATCTTCTTTATTGATTTTATATGTTTTTAGCTAGAACTTCAAAAATGTCTTATCTGAAACAGCCAGGTCAAGAGGTTTGGTATTTGCTAGGTAACATGGTGTATTGGCAGTGTACAAAGTTTTTTCAAACCATGCCCTTGGGGTCAAAATTTACAACATTCTTATGGTACATTGTTTCCCCTATATGTATAAAATGAGAGCTTTAACATTCTTCTTCTCTTAAACCGCACGTTACGTTTAGTAGTAAGAAGGTAAGTATGGTCGTGTAACATCATATTATTGTCCGTTATCAAGATGTTTCATATCATCTGTTCCCAAATGAACCCGCCCGGGGCAACTTCTTTTCCCATTACGTACATTCATAAAAAATGCCAAATAGTCTGTTGCTAAACATTCAAGCTAAGAGCCAAAATATTTGTTATCATGGTTCATGGAGTGGTCATGAAATTATTCTTTTCTAATCCTGAGACAAAACTGACAACACCCAAGGGGGCATATATATATATATATATAAAGACTTAAATAGAAAAAATAATTTTAAATTCTCATGAAACCACAATGCTTAGTGGTTTGTGATCACATATGAAACATTATTTAGTTGTCTTCTACCAAATGCATTCAAATCTCGATGATTCTGTCAAAAATGGAAAGGCTCTATGTGTTATACATTTTCATTATTGTGCTAAGTAAATAACAGAAACAATTTCATAATTGAGATTAATCTAGTATCACAATGTTTATTCCGAAATTCAAGGCGATCATTGCTCTTACAATCGGGTCTTAAATGTGTCGTTTGTCAAAAATGACAAATGTATACATTTCTATTCAAAACATGCACAGAAAGGAAAGCCTGTCATTCAGGAAACAGTCTCTTCCGAAAACGTTTGTAATATAATTAATAATCTAAAACGTTTGTTTCTATAAACTTGATGCATAATTATAATTTGAAAACACACACTTTATTGCAATTTATAGCATTTTGACATAAATCTGTTTCATTATTACATGTTTAATTAGTCTGAGGAAGAGAAATCAAAGTCTGCCGAACAGATTAAAGAAGCAAAAATAGAACTAGTTAGTTTGACTCTAACTTGAATGATTTTATAGTTGCGAGCAAATTATGATTGTAAGTTTAAAAGCAGTATGTTTGGGATTTATTTGCAGGCCCCCCCCCCCCCCTGCAAAGTAGGAAAGTGTAATAGAAATGTCCTTAATCCGTTTTTCTGCGCGATAGCATCACATTTGGCTTCAAAGTTATGTGCAGAAAGCAAAAGACAGTCACGCCGTCTCAATGTCACAACCACACTTTCAAAATATTCACATGAAGCATTGGCCTTTCACCTCTAATTTTAAGGTTAAAATGATAGCATTTATTCACCTGTCTGTGATATGTGAACCCTAGGTATTTTTATGGAACGTTGCTAAACGTGCTCATTTAACCGCCTTGTGCAGAGGGCCAGACACGTACATTCAAGGCCAATGTCACACTTAACGATTAAATAATTCTGTCTGTTTTTCCTCTGTTTTCTATGTGCACTGTGGCATTGAAATAATTGTCATAAAAACGTGCATTCATTAGGTTAATCTAATTGGGATAACGTGTTGACTGTCAAATGGAATGTGTGTGTTACGCCGCCCCAAGGCCAAGTACACACTCGGTGTGATACGTAACACTGCAAGGGATGCACCTGTACTTATTTCTGCCTTGTTTATAGTATAATTGGGGCATTGAATTTTCAATATGTACATGTCTTCTCTTGTTTTGTGCTACACCTGCAGAACTATAGAACGTTATATTTTTCAGGAATAGAAATTGTTGCCACACTTTTCTTTGACAAGTAAAGTAAATGTTGATCCATTTAAATATAAATAAGATGTCCTATAAAGTCATATCGGTATGTTTGGAAACAAAGGCCTTTGTAACAAGCGGTATGAAATTAAATTTTGTTTCTTCGCAAGAAAAGGAAAGGTAAAGTGACTTCAGTGTACTTTTTCAATATAGTATTGAATCCCTTGTATAAAATATTGTAAGAATATTCACATTATGTGAAGTTTTGTGAAAATTGAATGAAAATTAAGCTTCTACACACATCCACAAGTCCTGACGCTGTATTGAGAGCATATACAATTTTGAGGTTTCTTTAGCTTAAAGTTACGTAGCAACCAACACCCCTGTAAAACCGATCTGTTAAATACTAAGTAGAAATTTAACATTTCAGAAAAAAAAATACACAAATCAACACAAGTATGAAAGCAAACCCCGTATAAGCGTGCGGCTTAAGGTCTAGTTTTGACTACAACATTCGCAAGAAAGAGACAAAAACTCAAACACACATGATTCAATGTGGCTAATTATAGATGATATTCCAGATCGTTTTATTAGACTATACACAATACGTGCAAGTTTGAAAAGATAGAATGAAAAACAACGTGTTTTTATCATATCCACGCACAAATTTGTTATTGCTTTAATGAAGAAGGATATACTTTGATGGTACCCACAATTTAATAGTTACAGACTCTACAGGCATTATAACCAACACCTTCTGTGCAACAAACTTGCAAAATATCCAGCTCTAATCTTACTTTCAGAAAGAAAGAAAAACATGGGGGGGGGGGGGGGGGGGGGGCAAAATCACAATTAGAACATGATCTCTCAGTGAAGCATTGCCGCGGTACTCCAAACCAAATGATAAGTCACAACAGATGGATTAACAAATGATAAGTTACAATAAATGGATTAACACAACTATTTGCAGGGCAATTTTATACTCACGGATTGGCAAATGACATTAATTAAAACACATAATGTAATACTGCATTCGATAATAACCTCATTCTACCAAAAACAATAAACAGACGGCTTGATAGGGTGTTTATTCATCATTTTCTGGAAATGAAAAATATCAACATGTTTACGTAATTGAAATCATCAAATGTTAAAAACTCTTTCAAACATGCATGTTATAGTATGTTGATAGTATATTTGTACTTTGCATTTAATTAGTAAGGGCTAAGAACAGGATCCTTTCTAAGTAATTCGCTACTGTGTCTCATACGCTCCAGAAAAATCCAGAGCAGAGGAGCAACGTATTTAATATATTCCGTACACATGATAATAAGGTTAACAGATGATCTCTTACAAATCTGAAATATCATAAAAGCACATTTTGAGTATTACGTTATTAATGAAATGCAGAATTAATTATAAAAATTCATAATAAAATTACGTAATAGATAACACTTAAAAAAAACTCTTGTCCATTTCTCTTGATTCACGAAAATAAACAAGTTAAATACGGAATAATACATGCATACAGCAACATACTGACATTTGACAATATGAAATATTCATATCAAGTAGCACATATAGCATTAATATATACAACACAGTGGATTCCTACCATGTTGTGGAATTTAAATATTTCAACTTATCCACTCACGAGCTCTCTACCACACTCTTCACTGCCTCAAGTTAAATCATGCAAACATTAATGATTGTAATAAAATCTGTAAAAAATATCGTAGTGAAAATAAATATTTTCAAAATCATATAAGTATTTCTTTACTTAAACCTTAAAACAAATACAGAATAAATAGAAAACAATGAATTGAGACCGCTCTCCATACAACAATAATCAATAAGAGAGAAAATACCAACAATTTATAACTTAAGATTTTTTCTGAAACATTAGTACTTAATGATTTTAAATTGCGCCATGTCTGTCCCACTAAAATAAGTCATCTGACAACACCGAAAAATAAAAAAAAGGTTATATTATTGGAAAAAAATATTCTGGCTAAATATTTACAATCAGATGGTATTTTGAACCGTTTTATTGCAGAAAGCACAAATACCTCGCTTTTTCCGTCTACTAAGGGAGGATGAAGACCCGGTGCGATTTGGGATTCGAGCTAAAGACCCGGAGGCGCGAATTGATTTGACCGAACACGTCTCGTTTGGCAGTAGGTATGCTCATCAATCGCAGTACATTTCCTGCTCAGAGACATTGACAGGAGCTATTCAGTTAGGCCAACAAAACAACCGTTCCCTTCGTATTCGTATTGCAGTGATTGATGCAAAACCGTTAGCAGAAACACGTGGGATAATAATACATGATTCGGATGCGCTTCTTCGTTGTCTCAAAACAGATAGAGCACTACGATTTGCCAACAGATTCAACGAGGTTGTTATAGAAGGACAGATCGGGCGAGAGTGTATTGTCGAAGTGTTTCTGGTTGAACGATGCAAACATACCGTTATGTTTGTGCCGCCAGTATCTCTTTACGTTAAAGATGGCTTTGTTGAAGAAAGTGAAAAGAGAAAGGCTGCAATTGAAAATTTGCCTGACTGTAGATTGCCTCCAGAGGGGTCATCAGACCAAAGAGACTGTGTTGTAGAAATAGAAACGAGAAAGGCTGATAGTAATAGTTTGCTTGATTATACATTGCCCTCAAAGCGACCATCAGAACATCAAATTCCACAAAAAACAGAAAGACCAACGGTACCACGAAAAGGGATGTGCACTTGCAATATTCTTTGAGTTTTGTTTGCGTTTTAAAATACATTTATCTTTGATGTATTATATTGACCCTGACCCGTAACCAGCCACACATCCTTTATATTCCGCATGTCGAACAGAATCACTCAAGAAAATAGTGCAGACCTTTATTATTATATGTAAGGTATATATGCGACATATGTCATAATCAAAACGGTTCTAAATAAATTCTCTTGTAAGATGATGAATACAAAATGACGGTAAGCCCAACATTAAAGCTCTTTTGTAATAGATTTGGTCCCGTAATGAGAGCACCGCAGTGGTAAGGTCACATTTAAACCACTAATTATTGTTCATAATGATATACATTTTAACATATACAGTCCCCGACTTTTGTGTGAAATCAAATTCTCTTAAACTACTCAGCGAAAGGGAGACAATTCAAAATGTGCATTGTTACCCCCCTTGTGTAAAATTCAATCTATTTTTACTCGTGGCGACCTTGATTTGAATTTGAAAAAAAAGTCTGCTAAAGAGAGACAACTCAAAATCAAAATGTGCATTGTTACCAATTGTTCATAGTTACCCCCTTCTTTCAAAATCAATCTATTTTTAGTTGTGGCGACATTGACCTTGGAGATACTGACGTAATTCTTTCGCGCGATACACCGTCCAATGATGGTGAACAAATGTGCCAAATGATTTTAAAATCTCACAATGAATGACATAGTTATGGCCAGGACATGCTCATCTATTGCCGTTTTTGACCTTTGAACTCAAATTGTGACCTTGACCTTTGAGATATCGATGTAATTCTTTCACGCGACACACCGTCTAATGATGGTGAACATATGTGCCAAATCATTTTAAAATCTCACAATGAATGACAAAGTTATGGCCCGGACAAGCTTGTTCCGCCCGCCCGCCCGCCGACATTCGCCAATCTAATAACCAGTTTTTTCCTTCGGAAAACCTGGTTAAAAATGCCCAGCCTCTTGGAAGCCATGTTTTCAAGCAAACATAATTATTTTCGAACTCATCCAAGATATCATTGAGACCAATTTTTTGACCAAATTTCATAAAGATTGGACAATAAATGTGGCCTCTAGAGTGTTAACAAGGTTTTAGTAAAGCCATATACAGCCATGTAAGGAAAAATGCCCTGCCCCTGGTGGCCATGTTTTTAAAGCATTTAAAACCATTTTCGGACTCATCCAAGATATCATTGGGACAAATCTTCTGACCAAGTTTCATGATGATCGGAAAATTAATGTGACCTCTAGAGTGTTAACAAGGTTTTACTATAGCCATATAAGGAAAAATGCCCCGCCCCCGTGGTGGCCATGTTTTTCAACCAACCGGCATCACTTTTGAACTCGTCCAAGATATTATTGGGATGAATCTTCTGAACGAGTTTCATGAAGATCGGACTATAAATGGGGCCTCTATAGTGTTCACAAGATTTAACTATAGCCATATATAGCCATATAAGGAAAAATGCCCCGCCCCTTGGTAGCCATGTTTTTCAAGCAAACCTTACCATTTTCGAACTAATCCAAGATACCAATAAGACAAATTTTCTGACTATATTTCATGAAGATTGGACAATAAATGTGGCCTCTAGAGTGTTAACAAGGTTTTACTATAGCCATATAAGGAAAAATGCCCCGCCCCCTGGCGGCCATATTTTTCAACCAAAGGGCATAATTTTTGAACTCGTCCAAGATATTATTGGGATGAATCTTCTGACCAAGTTTCATGAAGATTGGACAATAAATGTGGCCTCTAGAGTGTTAACAAGATTTTACTATAGCCATATATATCCATATAAGGAAAAATGCCCCGCCCCTTGGCAGCCATGTTTTTCAAGCAAAGGTTACCATTTTCAAAGTTATCCAAGATATCATTGGGACAAATCTTCTGACCAAGTTTCATGAAGATCGGAAAATAAATGTGGCCTCTAGAGTGCTAACAAGGTTTTACTATAGCCATATAAGGAAAAATGCCCCGCCCCCTGGCGGCCATATTTTTCAACCAAACGGCATCGTTTTCGAACTCGTCCAAGATATTTATTATTGGGATAAATCTTCTGACCAAGTTTCATGAAGATCAGACAATTAATGTGGCCTCTAGAGTGTTAATAAGATTTTACTATAGCCAGGCCCATATAAGGAAAAATGCCCCGCCCCTTGGCAGCCATGTTTTTCAAGCAAACGTTACCATTTTCGAACTCATCCAAGATATCATTGAGACCAATCTTCTGACAAAATTTCATGAAGATTGGACAATAAATGTGGCCTCTAGAGAGTTAACAAGGCAAATGTTGACGCCGCATAACGCACGACGGACAAAAGGCGATCACAAAAGCTCACCATGAGCACGTTGTGCTCAGGTGAGCTAAAAAGGCTTGATCATCAAACAAAAGGTTTGTATTTCGAAGTTTGTGAGGTCCTGCCCGTGCCAGAGGCTGCGTTTTAATTTTGGTATTGTCTTGCGATGTGGGTGGAAGCCTCAGTATTCGGAGAAAACCCTACAGGCCCAGTATGGTGACCACAAACCAAACTCACAAACGATTAATAGCTGGTGACGTCAGTTTATTATTGTTTTTAACGATGATGAAGTTGTTATTCGTGATGAGGATGATAAGTAGGCGGAACATATTAAGAAATAAATGGGAAGTGATTAATGTTTTGTTAATTTGCAACCCTCGACTTTGTAATGATCCATAAAACGAAATATCAAACGTACGGTAGTGATTTATACTAAGTCTGGTTCAGAGTCTTGTCGACATCAAACTGGTAGACATCACAGTGCGCTTCTCGAGTTACAGCGTATTAACACATACTTTTACCAGCCTTGCCTGTATGACTAGCTGTTTCGTGAGTTCGGTCCTGATCTCAGATTTTGTTCCGATCCGTTAATCAATAATCTTATTGTGAATTATAATACATTAAGGTGATATTAATAAACAAGTGTTTTAAAAGCGCATTCTTTGGGATGACTTTCATTGTTGATAAAAAATCCGATATTTCGACGACATATTTATCTTTGCTGATTGCCAACAACTTTATTCTATATAAGCTAATTATCACTTATATAACACTTTTCATAACGAACCTGTTAGTGATATTTAGAATTAGTTATCTCTTTTTACCTACATGGTGTTATATTTACTGAACAGTGCACAAACAATGCATACATTTGCGTTTGAAACGGTCGAATGCGTTGTTTTATTAACATTAACAAAATCTATTACTTAATTGTAAAAGTGAGCTACATCTGAAGTTATGCAATTACTTCAGCTCCTTCAGCGCTATGATGTTTCTTTGAAACTTCCTTGCTTTTATTATAGCAGGGTGGCCATTTCGATTTTTTTCCAGACAGTTGCGACTGAGGAAATCCGTACTTTATAAGATGAGCCGGTACCGTTTGGCGTATTCGCCGAACAGTTGTCAATATGGTACAGCCTGGCTGCCGTCAACAAAACTCAATTTGACCCCTGATGATTGACCATATCGAATTATTCGCTATAAGTCTACCCCTCCTATGTTTTTGAGTATTTTATTCTGTGCAAATATAACTGGCACAAGATCGGAATAATATTTGATCCTCATGTATGTGTGTTCACGTTGTAAAATGTAACTTAACCACAAGGCTGTGTAATTTGCAGTGCCATATAATTAATAAAATTTCAACAAAATGGTTAGCGAAAGGGTTGAGGAAAAAAGTTTATTAAGGATTAACAACTCTTTTAGTTTGAAAGTATTGGCAGAGCTTACCATTTATAACAAATTATAAAATAACTATAGAAAACAAAACCCTTTCCAAAACTGATCCACGCATAAGTGTAGCACAAACTGAAAACGAGAGGGGCTGGTTGCCATGTTTTTTGACACATCACAATAATTTTCGAACTCCGCTGAGACATCATAAGAACATTTGTTCTGTTGAAGTCTCTTGAAGATTTGTCTAAAACTGTAGATTCGAGAGTTTAATAAAGGTTTCATTATAGGCATAAAGAGATAAATGCCCAGGGTTCGACACTAAGGCACGTCCGACAGACATTGTCTAGTAAGATCGGTGGTCGGGCTAGTAAAACTGCGGGCTAACTTGTCCGACTGGTCGTACATAAAAAAATCTATACTGATTCATATAACTATAAATAACTGCTGTGAAAACCTTTACTTTTAATGTGTAAAATTACTCTTGTATCCGTTATTTACATTAAAACAAAACTAGTGTATTTAAATAAACGCGGAGCATTCACATGATTCATCGCTATTTTGAGACGCAAAGGAGAGCTTCCTGCAGAAATTGCTTGTTTCAATTGGTCAAGTTGTCATGAATATTAATGATTTTCTGCAGTGTCGTAAAACTGTAGAGCATGATTTTACGACTTCTATCAAAAATCGATATCGTCAATGAACATTTTTGCGTAGCAGACAAGATAATGTAATTTAAAGAATGGCTTTGTTAAAGTTCGGATTTTTGTCCGACAAATCAGTTAATAAAAAAGAATCCGACGCTTAACTGACACGAAACGTAAATATGAAGAAACACGAAAACGTCAATTTTATCCTAGATGGAAAATCGAGTCAGTTCCCATGGCTTGAATTTGACGAAGAAAAGCAAAAAAAGGGTTATTTTATTGTTTTACTCTATGCAAAAAAAATCTGGTGTTCACTGATTATTAACTGATAAATCTTGATTAAACAGATACATGACACAATTATGTTCATTTGCTATGTCATTTATGGTCTAGTAGACATCAGGTTCGGGCAAGTACATTTTAAGAGGGGCTGGTCCGACGGTCTTGCTGTAAAAAAAGTTAATGTCGAACCCTGATGCCCCGCGTTTGGTGGCCATACTTTTGGATGAATCGCAGCCATTTTTCAAATCCGCTGAGACACCATTAGAAGAAATGTTCTGACCCAGTTTCATGAAGATTCGACTATATATGTGACTTCCATAGTGTAAACAATATTTTTCTTCAATTTGATATCGTGACCTAGTTTTACACTTACGTGACCCAGCTTCGAATCTTGCCAAGATATCATTTGGACAAATGTTCCGACAAAGTTTCATGAAAGATTGGATAATAAATGTTGCCTCAAAAGTGTTAACAGGATAAATGTTGACGACGCACGACGAATTACACACGACGGATAAGGGGTGACTACAAAAGCTCACCATGGGCAGGTATAAGGGGAGCTAAACCATGTTTTTTGTATTGTGTGTGGGACAGAATATCGCTTGGCCAAATACTACAGCAAAATAAAAGAGGTGAATGAAATAATCGCTGTCGTTAACACTTAAAATGACCATTTAATAAACAAGTAAAGTTAACATTAAAACAAATAGTCCGAGCAAGTTTCGTTTTGATTGGAAAAACCGTCACTTTTAACGTGTTGAAAACGTTATGCTATAGACTTCGAGAAAAGCTGCCTATACTAGTGGTGGTAATGTTTTATGTTTAATAAATACCATGCCAGGGCCATTTAAGACCCTTATGGCATGAGTTGAACTAACTTGGTACATGACCACCACATTATATTACATAACAAATAACAAACATCTGTATAAGGGAATGGAAACAACGGAAACATGCTACCTCCAGGATGATGACAATGTTAAAGCACAGGCATGATTTGGAGAACCTTGGTAGAGGACCTCCGTATGATGCTGCATACCAATGATTAATCTCTTCATTTAAATTTCAGAGGAGAGTATTTATATGTTCAGACAATAAATGTTGTCTCTAGACTGTTAACAAGATACATGTGTCCGACGCAAAAGGGACAACACAACAGGCAACCACAAAGAAGTCTGGAACACAAACTATCAGATCATATCAAGAAAACTGCGTCACCTCATTCCAGTCAGGTACTTATTTCAGAAAATGTTTAAACTCTCCCGAGACAGTTATGATAATATAAATACAAAAGTTCCGATAAAGGTGCAAAATGATTATGCAAAAAATGTGAGTTATTTCTTGTTCACAATGTTTCAATTACGTCGCAAACACAGAACTGTCCACCTCTAGCAGCAATGCTTTAAACCACTGAAACCATTGGTAATGAATGTGGCTTTAAGAGTGTTGACCATGAAAAATGTTTCATATTTAATACTTACATGCAAGGGCATAGAAAAAAGCTCCGATGATGACATAAAACAATTTATATGTTTACATATTGAGGATTTTGATGTATTACAAACTAAATACAGACATGCAGCCAGATTTTTTCTGATACAACCAGTTATGAAAATAAAACTTTTTGTTTAAAGTAATTTATGACACATCAATATTTAATTTCTAGGCACATTTTAATGACAAAATATTTGATAATTGTAAACATTTCCACTACAGAATGAGATATGACATGTACAAATTTAACCCTTAGATTAATGTATGGGTGACAATTCTACTGGCATTACAATTATAAAATTATAACTAGATACAACTTCTGACCTAGTTTGGTGAAGATTGGATGAAATTTTGGGACAGACCGACAAAGTGACTCCTATAAAAATATAAGCCAAAAGAAAATGTTCAAATCATTTTAATATGATTTGTACAGTTTCTTTTGGCTTTAATTTATGACAATATTAGGTAAGTAACAATGTTCTTTTGGAGCACAGCCCTTGTATTAGATGAGACTCCGGTAAAACAGGGCTTAATGCATGTGCGTAGTGTCGTCCCAAATTAGCCTGTGCAGTCTGCACAGGCTAAAAAGAAACAACACTTTTTGCCCAAACTTTATTTTTGTTTAGAACAATTCCATAAAGCCAAAAAGTGCAGACTACACAGGCTTATCTGGGATGACACTTAACCTACATGCATTAAGCCCAGTTTTCCCACAACGGGCTCAAATGGTATCAACTGGGGTGCTCCTTCTTGGTGTGAGCATTCAGCACTCTAGCGTTCTTGAACAGGACATTGCAGGCCACACACTTGATGGCCGTTGGTAAGCCATGGATTCCCCGATGCTCCTTAAGCTGAACGTTCCACGCAGCCGCATAGCTGCATTGGTCACACTTAAATGGCTTGGTCCCTGTGTGTGTGCGCATGTGGGAGGTCAACTGGAACGCCTGAACGAAGCTCATTGCGCATTGGTCACATTTGTATGGTTTGATACCTGCCGGAGAAGAACAGTGTTGCGTTAACCGATATTCACAATGCTCCAGAACAAAGTCAAGATTTAACCCCTTTCCACACAGATACGCACTTTCACGCATTTGAAGGCCCTTAGGAAATCAAATTAAACTTTGTTTATCAATTGAAGTTTTTGATTGCCAACCCTAAGAGTAAGATAATGATAAGCACTAAGCAGCAAACAGAATAAAACCTAAACAGCCTTTGAGTTACAAGCTGGCTGTTCGGGTTTTATGCTGGTTGCATAGACCCATATTCACTTTGCTCCTGAGGAAAGGGTTTAACCACAAGGTTATGCTCTATTGTGTGATGGAGCTTTAAGAATCATTTCTGTAAAGAAAATTATGCCAGCAAATTGTATCTCTCAGTATATTATATATGTGAAATCTTATTGTGCTCCGTTACTAAGGTTATAGACAAACGCAAACAATGACAGAGAGAGAGAGACCTGTCTGAAAAAGGGGCAGGGTGAACCTTTTTACGAAATTTAATGGATGGTAGACTTTTGAAATTATATGTGATGTAATTATGCTGTTTGTGCGTGTACTTATATTTAAATATCCGTTAAACATTAGTTATGTTCTTTACTAAATACCATTGATGTTTATATCAAGTAATGCTTCATGATACTTTTTGAATGGTCAGTAGAAAATAAAAACACAAGTGTTTCAGTGTACAATTTTAAATAATCTTTTTTCTTTCTTGACTATGTATGCCACACTACTTCTCACAAAAATTCACTTCTGCACATTTATTTTAAAATCAATACCTTCTTGGCTCACACCCAACACGATGCTTCATCATGCTCATTACTTTGTAATATCAAACTATCCCTATGGTTGACAAGTGATGATCCTGTCACCTAAAGGTCTGTGAACCCATGCAAGGACATGTGTTCCCATATTCTGGAGGCTTTAAAACAGGCATACAATGTCATGTACATGAATACACCTTGTAATAATAATTGAGCCTTGTTCTGGGACAATGGGGCTGAATGCATGTGCGTTAATGGTTGTCCCTGATTAGTCTGTGTTAACTTTCTGCCTAAACTGAATTTTTGCGAAGAAGAGACTTTGTTTAAACCTAAAATACCATAAAGGAAGTAATTGCCATCCCAGATTGGCCTGTGCAGACTGCCCAGGCTAATCTGGGATGACACACTCATTAAGCCACATTTTTCCAGATCGAGGCTCCATGATATTTTCAGAAACCCCAAACATCAGTTTATTTCAAAAAGCTAAAACATATATATATAATAACATAAACATCACATTTCCCGTCATGGCAGTATTTAGTGTTATATAATCTGTATTATCTGTCACCTAATGTATCCTCCAATCATGACAGTATTTAGTGTAATATAATCTGTATTATCTGTCACCTGATGAATCCTCTCTCTCTAGTCATAACTATTAATTTCTTTAACATCTAACACATGTTATGTGATATTACAGTTCTTGCAGACATGAAAGCAAGATAATAAGAGTGTTTGTGTGTTTGTGTGGGGGGAGGGGGGGGGGGGGGGGGGGGGGGGGGGGGGGGGGGTAGTGATTTCTTTACTATTTTGGGAACATGAATGGTATCTTCAAAATCTGGAAATTTCAAGTCGTAAAACTAGGATTGCAGAAAAGGGTATCCAGAACACATTCCTGAGGAAAAGTTATTAAGTAAACGTGCCATAACATCTAACGTGTCGTCAAATACAAATATCATTTGTTACCCAACCCACTATAACAAATACAATAACACATCTGAACCAAACTGTATTTGATTACACAACTTCATAAATTGAAGGACCTGATATACTTTTAACAGACGGTACGTTGTGTCTGCATGCAGAAGATGTTATTCTCAACCAAGGAATGATTTAAACAATATTCAGAGAATATGCATGCAGAAGATGTTATTCTCAACCAAGGAATGATTTAAACAATATTCAGAGAAATAAACTACAATAATGTTCAGTTTTTATTGGGAATTTTCGTCATATTTAAATAATGAAGGGTCCAGTCCATTATGCGAATGGGTTGGTCATTGGGAACAGGTCCGGTTATTTTTATTTAAGAAAAAAATCAATGTGTCAATCGACAGCCTAAGGCAAACTCAAATCCCAAGTTGTATACCAAGCATATTTTTAATACCTTTATATGAGCATGGGCAAAGAGGGCTAAAGACATGTGAGTAAAGTGTGGTCCCATATTAGCCTTTGCAGTCCACACAGGCTAACCAAGGAAGATATTTTCTGCTATAAGTGAATTTTTCACTTTAAATCCAGTCTAGGCTGAAATTATTGTCCCAGATTAGCCTGTGCAGATCGCAAAGGCTAATCTGGGACGATAATTTAGGCAAATGCATCAAGGTCCATTTTCCCAAAGCAAGGCCACATGTAGTTTGCAAGTAGGGAGTTGTTTCCAAAAATGCAAACTTGAACCTCACAAAATGACAAAAAGGGCTTGAACTGTGCTAAATTTAGTCCAGAAATATTGTTTTTGGTCCATTACCTTACATATTGTCCCAGAAGACAATTTAAACACCTCATGTGTGTATCTGCTACAGATATATTTAATTGCACAAATCTTACTAAATCTAACTACACAACCTACCATCGTGAGTCCTCATGTGATTCTTGAAATTGCCAGAACATTTCGCAGTGTAGGAACATTTAGGGCACTGAAAGTCTCGTATGTTGCAGTGCACATGTTTTATATGTCGAGTTAGATCAATCTTGGAGCAGTATCGTTTTCCACAATCAGGACAAAGCCAGCCTTTTTTCACATTGTCTTCTGATGCGCCTTGGCAATTTGCTACATGTTGCTCATAACAATCCTTGGTCATGTCTAAGAAACGCAACTTGCACTTTTTACAGTATGCCATAATTTCTGAATGAACTTCACACTTATGTTTAATAAGCACACTCTGCTTGAAATAAACAGCTTCACAATGGTTACAATACCACCTAGCTTCATTGTGTTGTTTAGCCATGTGGTTTCTATATATATTTAGCTCTTTGAGTTCTACTCCACACAGTTCACAGCTATAACCCATGATGACTGACCTCTTTGTCAAGTTAGGATGAGCATCCTTTTGATGCTTTTTTACATAAGCTTGGTTTTTTGATTCATAGTCACAAATTCTGCAGCGAAGAATTCCATTCACATGTTCTTCAATGTGTTCCTCAAATGCTGTCTTGTCCTCTGCTTTGAAACCTTTACAAACTAAACATGAAAAAAGTTCCTCAAAAACATCAAGATTCCGATCTTTCTGAGAAACAGATGGTACTTTCACAACAGTGTATTTGTCTGCATGGTCTTCAAGCTTTATTGATTTCCATTTCAACTCACTTTTAAGTTTCATTTTCATGTCACCTGTGATTCCCACACATGTTTCTATCATGATCTTTTTCTTTTTAACTTTGGGTACTTTTCTGACACAAGGATTCTTAGATGACACAACTTTCTTTTTAATTGTATTATCTCTGGATTCAAATAATTCACCATCTTTACTATGAAGCTGCAATTGAAAGTCGGGGTCTGTTTTAGATGGTTCAGAGTCAGATTCTTTCTCAGATGCCCCAAAGTCAGGGTTTTCATCAGATAATTCAAAGTCAGGGTCTTCTTCAGTCTCTGATATGTTTTTCTTTCTTTTTCTTCCCCGATTCATTTTACATGCTCTTACAGTCATACTCATAGTATCTGTAATGTCATCTACAGTAATATCATCTTCACTTGAACCATCTTTAGCCAAATCACCAAAATGTTTATCATTTGTTTCTTCGTCCGAATCATCAGGTAATTCCAGAGCTTTGAAGTCAGGTCGATAGCCCTTTGATCGTAATCGTGTACTTTTCCTTCGAGACTCAAACTTCTTATCAAGCTTTTCATCCTCTTCATCAAGGTATCTTACTTTAGATTTGTTCTGAATGAAGTTTTCTAGCAGTTTCATTTCTTTCTGACAGCTTTCATTATTTGACTGACCCTCCTCCTTGTCACACAGGGCAAAGTCAGGGTTTTCATCTGATAATTCAAAGTCGCATTCTTTGTCAGACAGTCCTAAATACGAGTTTTCATCAGATATTTCACATTTTGGGTCTTCATAAGTCATTGAAATTGTTCGCGTCCTTTTCTCCCCCTGATTGTTCATGTGAGGTGCTTGTAAAGTCAAACTGGTGGCAGCTGTAATGTCTTCTACGTTCAAAGTATCACTCACTGAATCATCCAGATCTTTCTTTATAATGATGTCCTGTTTACGTTTTCCTGTCAGGTTATCGTTACGTGTGGTGGCATCCATATGTTTATCCTCAATGACTGCTTTATCTGACATCAACTCTTGTCTAAAAGAATAAAATTAAATGATTTCAAGCAAATTAGTTGAATCGTCATACCCCACCAAACGTATGCATTTTTTAAATCCTTTTATAGAATCTGAGATATAGCCCTGAAAAGTTATATCATACAAAAAAGGACAATAACTCTTTTTCCAAAGTGTATGGCTATTTTTCTTATACATGGCACTTTTCACATTGATATCTATACATCCGTTAAGTTTGAAACGCATATAGTGTCTGAGATATGGCCATGAAAGGTTTGTGGCAGACGGACAGATGGACAATGCAAAACTATATCCCTTGTCCTTTAGCTGGGGATAACAAATACAAGTACAGTTATAATAAGGGATGGGGATTAAATCCTGAAATGGTATTAAAATATATGTGATTCCTTGTTTGTATATATTTGAATGTTTTCTTTATAAACCTCTGGATTCAATGTTTACCTAACCTATCCTTTTCATCATATCCCTTTAAAATGAATTAAATTGCTGATGTGCAATAAACATGTAACTTAATTTTGCATTGTACCAACAAATGTTTAATACTAGTTAAATCTAAATACCTATCCCAATATTAATGTTCACATGAATGAATACAAGTTCTGATTGAGAATTGAATTGCATATGTCTTTTGTATAAAATGTTTGTTCTGCATAAAAAGAGGGACAATTTCATGCAGATTTATACAACGTCACCTCTTACACGTATATATAGTATGGGCTTTCATACTGCCTGTTGCATAACTTCAAGAAACTTATTTAAATGAAGAGATTGTCATGAGAACAAATGAAGATAAGAATCAAGAATAATTAAACAAGAGGGCCTGAAAGGCCCAAAGTCCCTCACCTGAGATAACAAGATATTATTGGGACAAATCTTCTGACCAAGTTTCACTAAGATCGGAAAATAAATGTGGGCTCTAGAGTGTTAACAAAGTTTTACTATAGCCATATAAGGAAAAATGCCCCGCCCCCTGGCAGCCATGTTTTTCAACCAACTGGCATCATTTTTGGACTCGTCCAAGATATTATCTGGATGAATTTTCTAACCAAGTTTCATGAAGATCGGACAGTAAATGTGGCCTCTAGAGTGTTAACAAGATTTTACTACAGCCATATAAGGAACAAGGGATGTTTGTAAAACATGCTTGCCCCCCATATGGGCTGTCAGTTGTAGTGGCAGCCATTGTGTGAATACGTTTTTTGTCACTGTGACCTTGACCTTTGACCTAGTGACCTGAAAATCAATAGGGGTCATCTGCCAGTCATGATCAAGGGGGAGTGAGAGGGGGGTATACTGTGGGGTGTGGTAATTTATAAGTTAAAAAAAAAAAAAAATTTGGGGGGGTGGGGGTGGGGGGGAGGGTAGGGGGGGAGGGTGGGGGGGAGAGGGGGGTATAATGTGGGGTGTGGTAATTTATAAGATGTTTAAAAAAAATTGGGGGGGGGTGGGGGGAGTAGGGTGAGTGCGAGGGGGGTAAATGTGGGGTGTGGTAACTTATTAGATGTTTAAAAAAAATTGGGGGGGGGGGGGTGGGGGGTAGGGGGGAGTGAGAGGGGGTATAATGTGGGGTGTGGTAATTTATAAGATGTTTAAAAAAAACAAGGGCTGTTTGTAAAACATGCATGCCCCCCATATGGGCTCTCCGTTGTAGTGACAGCCATTGTGTGAATATGTTTTTGTCACTCAATGTCAATGACCTGTGAAATGTATCCAATTAATAGTGCAAACACCAATCAGGACCTATACTAATCAATTATATCCATTATATGATTGAGTCTTTGATTTTTTGGATTCCTTTCACACATTTTGACTTATTTGACAATATGTGAAACGTGCACACAATTTGTAATGTTTTATTTATTAATGGTAATGAAACATGTTATTTAAAACAGTTAACTCCCCTAGTCAATGACCACCATAGATAGCAATGCAATCTGATTAAAAATAGCCAAGGCTAGTGTTGTGTATTGGGCAAATGTATACAAGTGCAACTTGACCACATGACCAGTATCATGTGTTTACCACACACAGAAGTCAGTTATGTAATAGACCATTAATTCCACTCCCAACTTTGGCCACTTGCCAAGATACTGACCAGTATCAGATGGGGTTGTGAAACTGTGTAAACAGTGAACACCAGTCCATGTAATACTGGCCTACCACTTGTACTAGTTGATTTGGAGTTAATACAGTAATGCATGTACAAATGAGACACTAAGCTCAAAAGTTAATTATATGTGCCTCTGAAAACTAACCAGAGGAGTGGGTTGAAATTTACAATCTTTACTTGGCATTTGAGGAAATCTGAACTCTCAGGGTTTGGATAGAACATCCCCAAATTAACTTTTCGTTACACTGTTGTTATTTTTGTTCAATACACAAATATTAACCTAACTTTACAAATCCTGTACAGTAAAGGAAACTAAATCTAAGAATCTAAGTTGATATTTTAATATGCTTGATCCTATTTATGTATTAACATTGTTTTATACATACAAACTGTGTTGCTGTTTTTCAATTAACAAGCAGATTAAAAATTAATTATATTTTTATGTATAATTTGAATTGACAAAATTTAATGCAAGTTGTGTAGCAAGAATTACATGTTTGATTTATTGTCAGTGAATCGTGACATTTTCTCAATGTTTCAGACCACCAGTTTGTCAAAGCTATCAACCGCTTGGATGGTCAAGCTAAATAGAATTGACCCAGCAAATCACAACTGTCCTGTTGCCATATAAAATTACATATCATATTACATTGGTTTTTTTAAATGTTGAATTCTCACGTCATTTCCATAAACATAGTATTTACTGGCACAGAAACAAAGGCTTATACATCATTATGAATGAACATGTGTCAAAAATTCAATTTGTAAGTCTCTTTACTGGACAGTGTGAAAACAGAATAAACTAGTGACCTGAAAATCAATAGGGGTCATCTGCGAGTCACGATCAATGTACCTATGAAGTGTCATGATCCTAGGCAAAAGCATTCTTGAGTTATCATCCAAAAATCATTTTACTATTTCGGGTCACCGTGACCTTGACCTTTGACCTTGTGACCTCAAAATCAATAGGGGTCATCTGCGAGTCATGATCAATCTACCTATGAAGTTTCATGATCCTAGGCGAATGCGTTCTTGAGTTATCATCCGAAAACCATTTTACTATTTCAGGTCACCGTGAACTTGACCTTTGACCTAGTGACCTCAAAAACAATAGGGGTCATCTGCAAGTCATGATCAATCTACCCATGAAGTTTCATGATCCTAGGCGTATGCGTTCTTGAGTTATCATCCGGAAACCATTTTACTATTTCGGGTCACCGTGACCTTGACCTTTGACCTAGTGACCTCAAAATTGATAGGGGTCATCTGCGAGTCATGATCAATCTACCCATGAAGTTTCATGATCCTAGGCGTATGCGTTCTTGAGTTATCATCCGAAACCATTTTACTATTTCGGGTCACCGTGACCTTGACATTTGACCTAGTAACCTCAAAATTGATAGGGGTCATCTGCAAGTCATGATCAATCTACCCATGAAGTTTCATGATCCTAGGCGTATGCGTTCTTGAGTTATCATCCGGAAACCATTTTACTATTTCGGGTCACCGTGACCTTGACCTTTGACCTAGTGACCTCAAAATCAATAGGGGTCATCTGCGAGTCATGATCAATCTACCCATGAAGTTTCATGATCCTTAGCGTATGCGTTCTTGAGTTATCATCCGGAAACCATTTTACTATTTCGGGTCACCGTGACCTTGACCTTTGACCTAGTGACCTCAAAATCAATAGGGGTCATCTGCGAGTCATGATCAATGTACCTATGAAGTTTCATGATCCTAGCCCCAAGCGTTCTTGAGTTATCATACGACAACCACCTGGTGGACGGACCGACCGACCGACCGACATGAGCAAAGCAATATACCCCCTCTTCTTCGAAGGGGGGCATAATGAGCTAAAAAATGGGAAGGTGGGGGGGGGTAGGGGGGGGGGGTGGGTGGTAGGGGGGGTGGGGGGGTAGGGGGGGTGGGGGGTGAGAGAGGTGTGGGGGGTGAGAGGGGGGTGGGGGTGAGAGGGGGGTTTAATGTGGGGTGTGGTAATTTATTACATGATGTTTAAAAAAAAATTGGGGGGGGGGAGGGGTGATATCCTCTATTCATTAAACATGAAATTTAAACTTATTGCATTTGTTTCCCCTGTATATAAGAAAGATATAATAGTGTATTACCTCCTCTGTCCTGCTTTTATTTATATTAATCAACAAAATTAAACATTAACACAATATTTAATATACAAAATATACAAAAAATCTCATATTCTATTAATATTTTACTGATCCACTGTATTTTACTCAAAGGATGATGTTTCATTGGAATGATAATTTTAGATTTAGGTTAACAGACCAGTTGCTTCAGTAATATTGTTCAGAGTTTGCCCTGTTGGCCGCGTATGCATTCTTGAGTTATCATTCAAAAACCATTTTACTCTTTCGGGTCATTGTGACCTTGACCTTTGACCTAGTGACCTCAAAATCAATAGGGGTCATCTGCGAGTCATGATCAATGTACCTATGAAGTTTCATGATCCTAGGCCCAAGCGTTCTTGAGTTATCATCTGACAACCACCTGGTGGACAGACCGACAGACCGACCGACCGACAGACCGACATGAGCAAAGCAATATACCCCCCTCTTCTTCGAAGGGGGGCATAAAAATGCCCCGCCCGTTGGAAGCCATTTTTTTCAAGCAAACAGAATTACTTTCGAACTCATTCAAGATATCATTGAGACCAATCTTCTGACCAAGTTTCATTAAGATTGGACAATAAATGTGGCCTTTAGAGTGTTAACAAGGTTTTACTATAGCCATATATAGCCATATAAGGAAAATGCCCCGCCCCTGGTGGCCATGTTTTTAAAGCAACCAAAACCATTTTTGAACTCATCCAAGATATCATTGGGACAAATCTTCTGACCAAGTTTCATGATGATTGGAAATTAAATGTGACCTCTAGAGTGTTAACCAGGTTTTACTACAGCCATATTAGGAAAATAGCCCCGCCCCCTTGGTGGCCATGTTTTTCAACCAACTGGCATCATTTTTGAAGTTGTTAAAGATATTATTGGGATGAATCTTCTGACCAAGTTTCATGAAGATCAGACTATAAATGTGGCCTCTAGAGTGTTAACAAGATTTTACTATAGCCTTATATAGCCATATAAGGAAAAATGCTCCGCCCCTTGATGGCCATGTTTTTCAAGCAAACGTAACCATTTTCAAACTCATCCAAGATATCATTGAAACCAATCTTCTGACCAAATTTTATGAAGATTGGACAATAAATGTGGCCTCTAGAGAGTTAACAAGGCAAATGTTGACGCCGCACAACGCACAACGGACAACAGACGACGGACAAAAAGCGATCACAAAAGCTCACCATGAGCACATTGTGATCAGCTGAGCTAAAAAAATTGACCTTTGACCTTGAAGGATGACCTTGACCTTGAAATTTCACCACTCAAAATGTACAGCTTCATGAGATTCACATGCATGCCAAATATTAAGTTGCTATCTTCAATATTGCAAAAGTTATGGCCAACGTTAGTTTTTTTTCGGATGGAGGGACAGACTGACATACTGACTAACTGACTGACGGACAGTTCAACTGCTATATGCCACCCTTCTGGGGGGCATAATTAATGACACCAGTTAAATGTTCACAAAAACTGTGTTGGTATCACTATTGGCTTGCAAGTGTTGTCATAAAAATCTATAAAGACATTGAGGCTGTTTCAATCATTAATGTGTTGTTATAACTTTCATCCATCTTAGGAATTTGAGGAACAAAATGCATCTCTGCATGACATTAACTAACAGACAATGTTCAAGCCAAAGAGACATTGATACTCTCCGGTTTTGAGATCATCATAACAATTATCTCATTAATTGATGACAGCTGTCACCAAACAAACAATACTAAAACCCCAAATTCATATCCAAAAGCAATCTCAAATGTGACTTAATTTGTATATGCCCAACTTGGGCTTTTATGCAAACTTGATTTATTTTCTTTACATAATCTTTGAAATGGAATTTCCGATTTAAATATTAAGCCAGTTTTAAAATACATGGGTATCTGAATATTTGTGCCATCTCAAGTTATCTTCCAAATGTTTTTATTATATCACAAGAATCCTCATAACTTAACAGAATAGAAAATGTATGTAATATATGTATGTAACATGATAAAGACTTACATAATATTGCATCTTCATCTTAAATGTTTAAATGACTTACCATTTATACAGATTTAATGTCAGTAGCAAACCCACTTTTGTTTAATATGCAGATGTATTATTAGGATTGAACTTAATGCATGACAATGACCCTTGAAAAGTAGGATCCTGGCATTCTGCAGATTGAATTTAAGGTAGCGCACCATAATGGGCACCTTTCCAAATATAATTTAATGTATTATTGTCTTAATCAGCATCATTTCACTGAACCACATGCATATTTTTAGGTAGGATTTCTGTGCTTAAAATATATACTGCTTTTTTCAAAACCATACCCACGCTCGGCTTTTATCCAGTTTATTTGCACCCCTGGGGTATATGAAAGTTCCATAATTCATCCAGATTTCCAAATATGGGCATGCAGTTGGTGTGTAAAGATGCAGTAAAGGTGTTAAAAGTTTAAACAAGAAGAAATAAGTGTTCTTTTACAGACATTTACTTTTTATAACTTGTTATCTATGGAAGAGCCCCATGACATGTAAGTGGTTTCAGCCAAGTAGAAATTTGGTTTGTTAAAAAACAAAGTGTCATAAAATTCAAAAAGTATAATTTAAGTTATATTTTGAACTTAGATTTTATAGATACAGCAAAAATACCAATAAATAGACTGATTTACCGTTTACTTTTTGAAATAAAAATAAAAATGCAACATGCATGATTCGTATTTTCAGCAGTAAATCACCCAAGTCGGCCATAATGTTTTAATTTTAAAAATTGAAGAATGTGCATAAAAATTGCAACATATTTAACAATAAACATAGCTTATATGCTATATTTAATCAAATTAAGTTAGAAAAGAAATAAAACGCGTTGCAAAAAGTATGTCGGCAGGATTCGAACCTGCACTCAAAGATCACAAAAGATTTCTAGCCCATCGCCTTAACCACTCGGCCACGGAAACTTCACATTAGCGGCTGCTTAAAGTAGATATCCATAAATAAACAGGTAAAAAGGCTCTTCGATCTTTGAAAAAAATAGCAAGAAATCCCTACAGGTGCGCTACCTTAATACCGTCTTGTGCTAGGAAAACTGTTCTTAATGCATGTATGTAAAGTGTCGCCTTACATTAGCTTGTGCACAGGCTAATCAGTGCCAAAACATTCCGCCTTAACTAGATTTTTGCTAAGTGGAGAGTTCCTTAAACAAAAACTACAATAAAAGGGTCTTCCTAATTAGCCTTTGTTGACTGCACAAGCTAATGTGGGACAGCACTTAATAAGGATCAAATATTAAAATACTGTTTTAATATAAACAATCCCAGGACTCCTCTCGGTCAATTTTATTATAGCCGAATTTACATTGTTTTGTCTGAATTTTTATTATTTTTGATATTTGATCGGTGAATATTGATCATGAAGAACATTTGTAGCCATACCGAAATTTCTGAAGTCAAAATTTCTCATTTGTAGCCATTAGCTTATTTGGCGAATGGTAGAGCAAGCCCTGAATCCGTGATTTATCTGATAACTTAATTAGATATGCACCAACATATAGGCCTCATTCTCCGAAAAGGGGGTTTAATGCATTGCGTAATGTTAAATGCCAGACCAGCCTGAGCAGTCCACACAGACTAATCAGGGATGACACTTTTGGCCTTAATTGAATTTAAGATGAGATTTTCTTTCACAGTAAAAAATAATGAATAAATAAGCAGACACTGCTGTCTGTGATAAGCCTGTAGGGACCGCATTAGCAAATCTGTGAAGACACATACCCACATGCATTAAGCCCAGTTTGCCTAAACGCGTTTCATATAAACTTACAGGTAAACATTGGAGTCTACCACAGCTTCTCTGGTTGCTGTCAGTGGGGTCATATCTACCACATTGGATCCAGTGGCCGGAACAAAAGGAACTATAAGGAATATCCCACATCTCTGTGACACAGACCCTCCAGTGGGCTCTGTGAACTGGGCTTTGAATGCTTGCATGATGGGCAGACCGCTCAGTGTGCAGCCTACATAGGGCGACTTCTTTAAACTGGAATTGAAACGATTGGGGTTCTGTTTTAAGATGACTGCTATTGATTGATTTCCTTAGACATACATAATTTATAGACCAGATTAATACAGTAAAATACGAAGCACTGTAGCATTAAAGCTGCCTGATTTGATATTTCTAACAACAATTTGGTTCTCTTAACTGACCAGAATTGCTCAGTATTTGTCATATACATTCTAAAGCTTAACTCTTCCATACTGACTTTCTCAAAACTTGTGCCAAAAAATGCCAAAAGCATCAAAAATACAAAACCTAATCATGTACATAACGGAATCCTCAAGACTATTATTAACCAGTGACGTAGGCACGCTTTGGGTCACATAAGCGCCAATTTCACGTGATTTCCACTTGTGCGCTTTTCAAAACAAAGAAGTACTTATTAACACAAGCAATTTACAAACAAATTATGTCTACAGATAGCCCTAGCAATGTGAGTGAGTACAAAACATGTTTTCCTCTTAATGGATAAACAAGGATCATTGTGTATTGAATATCATGTTTGTAAAGTCAGAATGCAAGCTTATCACATAAAAACGATTTCTTATATCAGAGCGAATTCAATACGGCCCATTTGTGGATGGAAAACAAAAGGAGTTTTTATCATGCTTGAAAGTTTATTGAAATATGATGAGTAAAATGCATAGATATTGACAAACAAGAGTTGTCTCCATTGGAAAACATATGTCCCCGAAAAACGCTTTTTCGAAACCTAAATGCAGATTTCAAAACCTTAACGCGGACCCTAAGTTCAAGGTCAAGGTCAAAGGGTCAAAATTGTGTGCATATGGAAAGACCTTGTTCATATACACATGCATACTAAATATGAAGATTACATCTGAAGCAACATAGAAGTAATGAGCATTTTTCAAAACCTAAATGCAAACAAGTGACGGAAACACAGACGTACAGTGCGATCACTATATGCCCTCCTTCAGGGGCATAAAAATCACCCTGCAAAAAACATGCACAACTTTATTAAATCAGTGTGAACATTGGTGTGAAAGATTTCAGTTTATCAATCTGGTGGATTTTTTGGTGAACTAGTTATTGAGCTTTGTGTAGACCTAGATCAATGGCTGATAAAAAAAGTGCTTTATCTTTGATTTCAGTTATATATTAAACTTAACAAATTGAATAAACATGTGTTTACATGGCAATTTTTTTTTACAGAGCTCCATATCATCAATCAGAGTGGAGGCTCAGGGTCTACCGCAGAATCCCATGATTTCGTTCTTCCTTCACGTGGTTGGGGAATCTGAGGACGAGGAGCCAGTAGGCAGCGTGAACCCCGTCAAGGACCAAGTCATGATTCTGGTCGAGGGAGATCCAGGGGAAAGTGGGAAAAAACAAAGGCAAAGATAGCTTTAACTCTGTCAGCAAACGGTGTAACCAAGTTGAAGCTGACACACCAACAAACAAGGGCTGTTTGTAAAACATGCATGCCCCCCCATATGGGCTGTCAGTTGTAGTGGCAGCCATTGTGTGAATACTTTTTTGTCACTGTGACCTTGACCTTTGACCTGAAAATCAATAGGGGTCATGTTCAATGAACCAATTAAGTTTCATGATCCTAGGCCTAATTATTATTGAGTTATCATCAGGAAACCATTTTACTGTTGCAATTCACTGTGACCTTGACCTTTGACCTAGTGACCTGAAAATTTAATAGGGGTCATCTGCCAGTCATGATCAATGTACCTATGAAGTTTCATGATCCTAGGCGTAAGCATTCTTGAGTAATCATCCGGAAACCATTTTCATTTTTCCAGTCACTGTGACCTTGACCTTTGATCTAGTGACCTGAAAATCAATAGGGGTCATCTGCCAGTCATGATCAATGTTCCTATGAAGTTTCATTATCCTTGGCCTAAGCATTCTTGAGTTATCATCCGGAAACCATTTTACTATTTCGAGTCAGTGACCTTGACCTTTGACCTAGTGACCTGAAAATCAATAGGGGTCATCTGCTAGTCATTATCAATGTACCTATGAAGTTTCATGATCCTAGGCCTAAGCATTCTTGAGTTATCATCCGGAAACCATCTGGTGGACGGACCGACCGACCGATGGACCGACCGACATGTGCAAAACAATAAACCCCCTCTTCTTCGAAGGGGGGCATAAAAAATAAGCAATGTCATGTAAGAAGTCAGTTTTCGGAATTTTTCCTTTTGAGTTTTACACATGTTATGTTGACGATGATGTACAAAAAACCTAGAAACATTCAATTACTTTAAGGCTTATAAGCTACTTGTGAGCTGGAAGTTACAGGGTTTTCTTCTTAGCTTAGCCAGGATTGTTTTCTTTCATCATAAAAATTCAAGAAAAGTTTAGATAAAGTATATTGAAAACCACAAATGAAACATTCTCACAAATAGTGGTTTAAGCATTATTATAAAATTGACCTGTTTAACTGTATGTATAAGTACAAGAACTTTACTTTTGTGTCCAATCAATGTCTGTCTTTACTCAAGGCCTTGGTGGACCAACTCACTGGTGAAGAAGCCAAGAATCTCCTTAAGGAGATTTCGCAAAAGATGCCTTTCATCGTCAATAATATCAGTCTGTTTTAATTACCAATTAACATGAATAGCCATTACAATTACTCTTCATAATAAAACAAAAACAACAAGACTATTGCCAAGCAATAAAAGTCCCCCTACCGGTGAAACTCCACCATTTTCAGCAATATTTCTAGTATATTTGTTGCCATAGAAACCAGACTTCTTGACGAAGGAACAAAATAAAATTACGTGCATAATCTCCATATTGCCATCTGTCCATGTTTCAAGTTTTATGAAACAATATGTAAAACTGTGACAGACTGACAGACCTAAAACGATCATATGATGATAAGGCAGCAGAGAACTATTTACTTTTGTCTATACAATATTATAAATAGACTTATTTACTTGTACAAGGAAATTGGTTTCTTGTTTATTTCATCACTGCTCAGGAAGAAAAGTTTTAATTAAAAAAAAATCTTGTTGATTAGCGCTGATGGCTCATTTTCAATTCCTTGACACATTATTTCATTCTTTTACAAACCTGATAGTAACGTTGGACGAAAAAAGGTGGGACGAAAAAGACCAGGCTGAAAAGAAACTAGATCAAGAAATACTTACCCATCATTTCAACTTTATATTTATACGAAATGGTCAATGCTTTGATATGATTCAATTTTAGCAAATCATACTGTTCTGAAAGCTACTGTATAGTTATGCCACTCAGACTGACGTACCAGTAATTATTTCTTGTTTTGAAGCTATAGTTAAACAAATATATTGATTTGATCTACAGCAGTACTTACTACTAATAGTACCACATGAAAATCAATATGACATTTGGTATACAAGATCGCTTATTTTATTTGATTGCGTTGTGTTATGGGCTCTATGTAGTAGGTCATATGCTAACTAGAACACATTTATATTATTTATATGCTACACATTAATTGATGACAATTAGTATTATATTTCCAGTTTTGTATTTTCAAATTACCAGAAAGCTGCTGAAGCACCCAACCATATACAGGCTGCTCAGGTGTCAATCAACAACTACAAGACTTACAACTTATTAAATGTGCCTTTATTAAATGTGCTTGTTAAATGTGTTGTTATTATTAAAAATACTGATTTTAAATCAATTTATTTAACATACTGTTAAAAAGCTTGATATTTGTTTGTTTTATAACAAGAGCACCGCATAACAGATGCCACGCTCGGCTGCGAAAGCTTGTCAGAATTTTTTTTTTTTTAGAGGTCACAGTGACCTTGACCTTTGACCTAGTGACCCAAAATGGGTGTGGCATGTAGAACTCGTCAAGGTGCATCTACATATGAAGTTTCAAAGTTGTAGGTGGAAGCACTTTGATTTTAGAGGCAATGTTAAGGTTTTTATTAAAGTTTTATATTAGATGTCACAGTGACCTTGACCTTTGATCTAGTGACCCAAAAATGGGTGTGGCGTGTAAAACTCATCAAGTTCCATCTACATATGAAGTTTCAAAATGTAGGTGGAAGCACTTTGATTTTAGAGCCTATGTTAAAGTTTTATATTAGAGGTCACAGTGACCTTGACCTTTGACCTAGTGACCCAAAAATGGGTGTGGCATGTAGAACTCATCAAGGTGCATCTACATATAAAGTTTCAAAGTTGTAGGTGGAAGCACTTTGATTTTAGAGCCAATGTTAAGGTTTTAGCACGACGCCTACGGCGCACGAGCTGGCTATGACAATACCTCGGGTTTTCTCCAAAAACAGCCTCGCAAATAAAATGATCTTCATTGCCCCATTGTAACCCAGGTGTGGCGACAACATTATGAGTTTTGCGAAAGTAAGTGGCAGCGACAACTTTTTAAAGCCCAGAGGGAACCCTCTACTATGTTAGCTACACTACTGCTGACCTATATTCTAATAATATTTCTCAGAAGAAGCCCCCCCCCCCCCGAGACATTATATGAAAATGCATATAAGAAGTAGTTATTTGAAAAATAGTTGAAAAATAACACTTATATAGTCAAATAAAGTAGCATAGAATCTGTTGCAGGTCATAAAATGTAAAACTGATGAAGAAGCTAAACAAAATATTTTACATTGTCAAGACTGATAATTTCACAAAAAAATAAAATAACATTTAAAAAATTCCCTACCTACCTACCTAGTTTTTTAGGGTATATTTAAATAGTATTAATATTATTGAGTTAAATATTAAAATATCAATAAGGTTTTATTACATTTGCTAATTATATTATAAATAATGAAATAAATTGCAAGGAAAGTGCAATTCTGTTTTAATTAGTCTAAATTAGTTACAGTGGAAACCCTCTAAACCGGACATCCCCAGGACCGACAAGAAATTCCGGTTTAGTGAGGATTCCGGTTAAGAGGGAACATTGACTAGTTTACTTTCAGAAAGTCAATAAGCCTAATGTGGGAAAAAACACTTTCAGCATATTGTAAAAGTTTATTTACATATAATATTCATTCATACTGCATCACATTATAACAATACATGTCACTTAATCTGTTGATTTAGATGTCTTGGTATGTCTGGTAACGCACAGTAGGTAAGTCCAATCTCATCACAATTGAACATTTTTTCATACGAATACGTTCCGATAAAGTCACTAATTCTGTCCTTAAAAGTGTTCACATCAAGTATGTCCACACTGGCACTCTCTCTGCACACTTTGAATGCTTTTTTAATGTCATACCGTGTCTTCCAACGACACAGCCACCCATTAGACCCTTTAAAGTCTCTAATTCCTTAGCAAAGCTCATTGCCTTTTCCTGTATAATCGGACCAGAGATCGGCAATGACTTAGCCCTAACAATACAGAACCAGTCCCATACATGTTTAACCGACTTTTGTTGGGTGACGAGTTGTTTTCCCAATGAGACATGTACGCAGCCTTTTTTTGCACGATATCCCCGATCGTCGACTTTCCTTCCCCATATTTTTCTGACAGCATCTTGAGTGTAAGTTTAGGGAACATCTCTGACTCTTTTATCAATATGATTTTGTCTTCTAGAGACAATTCCACGCGCCTTCGCTTAGAAGGAGGTTCGAACATTTTTAGCCTTAGTTATCTTAATTACCAATTTAAAAATCTAAATGAATATCTAAAGGCAACTGCTTCAAGAACTCTGCAAATTACTATTTGATATGACACTAAATTAGCAATTGTAATAAAAAACACAAAATTAAAAAGCATTAAGATTATTAAAATTTAGCACGGCTTCCTACATCAAAACAAAACACAATAAAGAAGTCTATGTTTGTTATCAGTAATTATAATCAGAATTAACACCTCTATTGATCAATATGTACATCACAGGACAAGTATCTTTAAATTGTTTTGCGATTTTTACAGTTTGCATATATTTCGACCACCTTTATTAATTTCACGCGTCTTAAATCCGCTATTCACAACTTTTTGACACTAGGTCTGAGGTGCAATAAACCGGCCCTGAGCAGTTAAGAGAGGTACAATTACGTATGGAATGACCTAATTTCTATCCAAAGAATGACCGGTATTTGGAATTGAGAGGATTCCGGTCTTGAGGAGATATTTTACGCATGGTTTTATAGGGGAAAAAATGGGACCGGACCATTTGTCTGGTTTAGAGAGGATTCCGGTATAGAGAGGATCCGGTTAAGAGGGTTTCCACTGTATTCGTAAAAAAGAAAATATCAGTGACATCAAATAATTTGTTAACAACTGTACTAAACCCAAAGATCAGTGTTCGACAAGGTGACAACCTTAGTCCTAATTTGTTTAAAATCTTCATAAATGAGCTACCATCTAAGTTACTCATGGTAATATGAATTTTAGTTGTTTATTATATGCCGATGATTTGCTGCTGTTATCAACTAGTTCTAATGGACTACAACGGTGTATAACAAAGCTAGAGCACTTTTGTGATAATAATGGTCTTGTTGTTAATTTAAAAAAGACAAATATAATAACGTTTTGTAAAAGTGGTAGAATATCTTAAGGAAAGGTACTTTTATAAAGAATTTGAAATTCAGCATGTTACTTCCTATAAATATATTGGAATTATCTTCTCATCCTCAGGAATGTTTAGTAATATTGCCAAATTGATCTTTACAATAGGGCTAGTAGAAAGGCAAGTTTCAAACGGAGTAAAATATTTGGGCAATTAGATCAACCGGTTGATACAGTTTTACATCTTTTTGATCGCACTATCAAACCTATACTTTTATATGGAAGTGAAATATGGTGAACAGTGAATAGCAATAGTCCAATAGTCAAGAAGGACAACTATAATCTTTTGAAATCTGTTGATAATATGTATTGTGACTGAGAAACATCATGTGAATTTTTTTTAATATGTTTTAAGTGTTCATAAGCAAATGTCTAATGATGCTGTATATGGTGAACTGGGATGTTATCCTTTATATGTTGATCTTATATGTAATGCTGTTAAATATTATCATAGAATGTATTCTGGTAAAGTAAGTGCCTTATTGTCAGCTGCCTTTAGTGGAGGCAATTTTATACTTTTTAATAGTACGAACAGCTGGGTCACAAGTGTTAATCATATTTTCAAAAGTCTTAATATATCTTCTACTAGTTTGCATAATAACAATTTGCTCTTGTAAAGCGAAAGTGAATGTCCCTGTATAAATCAACTTGGCGATCAAGAATTACCAGTACAAGTGGTAAACTTAGAACTTTTTCCCTGTTCAAAAGCAGATGTTGTAAAGAGCCATATTTCAATATATTAAAATATAGAGATATCAGAGTTTTGTTTACAAAGATTAGAGTAAGCTGTCATAAATTAAGAATTGAAACTGGCAGATAGCAGAAAATCCCAGTTGAACAGCGTTTCTGTACTTTATGTAACTTAAATTTTGTAGAGGATGAAATTCACTTTGCAATGTTTTGTCAATGTTTTCACAATGATAGAGAAGTTATTTAAAAATGTACAAAAGATAAATAATAATTTTATTAAACTTTCAAATGAACAGAAATGTGTCTGGCTTATGAGCTCACAACAACATGATATTATCTCACTATTTGCCACCTTCTTGTATAATGCCTACAATAAAAGAACTAATTTGGTAATTTGTTAAAGTCTGTGTAACTTTAGATAAAAGTTACATAATATATACTATTTTTGAACAATGATTATGCAAAATCTTAAATAATAGTTTAGAGTAGCTCTTAGTATTACTTGTGAGTTCATATATTTTTTATACTCAGTACATTTAACATTCATGTACAATTGTACTATTTATAATAAACATGTAGTTTTGAGTAAAGGCATTTGCTTTTTGTTTTCTTTTATCTTTTAGAAATCTTTTGTTTTGCATTATCAAACTTTATTTAATTGTGTATCATCTAATACGAATTAAGCTTTACTACATTAATATCCTTATTGCACTAGTATTTTGTGTTACTGATGCAATTCTGTTTTATATATGTGATTCATATGTCATTATTAATATGACCCGTGATTTGTTTAATAAACAATTCTTATTCTTCTTATTCTAACATGCGCTTACTAATGATTTAATGCATTCCTTAAACAGTTAAAAAAATAATTCTAAAGCCAAAAAAAACACACAAAAAACAGGCTGCTTTATAGATAAAGTTAAAGATTTCATAGACAAAATAATCATTTTGATAATAAATCAAGATTATACTTAAACCAAACAAGTATAAATTTATTGGGGTGGGGAATGTCAGCACTAAAACTAAAATAAGGAGGGGGGGGGGGGTTGAGAAACATCTGAGAAGGAAACGTCTTTTGGGGGAAACGTCCGGAATTCGAATCCCTTCACAAATTCATTATTGTACTGATACAGAAATTCGGACTGTACGTAAAGTTGGACCTACGTAAATAAAGCGTTTAAATGATTAGACCATTAATTCTATGATATTATTCAGTGCAATCGCCCTTTTTATCTACAAATGTCAAGTTTCACTGAAATCGTGTGAGTAGTAAATCATGAATTTACGTGTGTCCGACTTTACGTACTGTCCGAATTTACGTACAGCACTCGGTCAGTAAGGTTCGATGTAACAACAATCGGAAATCAAGTTGCTTGCTAATTTTGAAATTCTCGAATTCATAAATAAGTACATTTAGATAAACAAAACTACGTGGACAGTTAAAAAAAAAAATAGAGCTAGATCTATACACGTGTACTTTTCTTTGGCCGAGACGGTTGTTTTTGCATAAGATGCGATGAGCATTTTCACCAACTCCGAGTCTGTGCATTTATTTTCATTCTTCATACGAGTCCATGCCTCGAGCGAATCTCCCAGATCAATGGTTCTGGCCTTCTTTTTGTCGTACGATGCCTTTCTTTGTCGTTTACGAGCTGATGGTGATAATGTTGGAGGCCTACATAGACGCGGTTTCTCCATTGCAAATGGCGTTGTAAACAATGATATAATAGTGGTAACGTGGTTTTACATGTGACCCTTGAGTGTTTAAATTTAGAGCATTACTGTGCATGCACAGAAATTGAAAAGCCCCATTTGTGTACTCAATTTGGGCATTTCTTGACCGATTTTGTTCAATTTGTTTGCACATCTTACATAAATACCGTGAGATTTCCACCAAAGATGATCAGTTAATTGATTTGAATAAACTTGTTGAGTGGAGCAATAATCAATGGTGAGACGCCACGGACGAGAGTGGACGTAAAAAATTCAGGAGAAAATTGTATTGAATTTTTAACAAGTTTTATTGACTTTTAGGCAATTTTTATTGCCGCCAACATCATTTATAACTGTTTTATGTTTTTAATCAGTGCTCTTATTAAAGCGGGTATATACGATTTTGTCAAATATTTATGAATTTATATAAACTGTGTAAAAATCTTAATATATATATATATTTCAATATAAATTAAAGTAAAAGTTAAAAAGAACATGTGTCGAAAAATGCGAAATAAGCCAGATATTTAATTCTGAAATTGAAAACGGCTGTACAGCCGAATTCGCCAGCATGTATGCCATACATGTACGATGTGCATCTAAACTTAGTTTAACGGTTTATTTGAATTTCTGCAACGATATCTATTCATACGACACACGAACACTATCTCCGATCCTAATACAAAGACGAATGCTTCGGTTATTGTAGGAAAATATGTACGTCACTATCGGCTCGGGGCGCTTATTTGTCTTTGCTGCATTTTATGAAATTCGGCTTTAATGTATAATTTTTCTTGCCTATTTTGTGTTATTGTAACACATTTTATCAATATATTACAATTAAACACATATAAAAAATCGTATATACCCGACGAGTGGTAAAGTGGTAAAGTGGTGATAAAGTGTGAAATAAGACTTTTTTGGTCTGTCGCGTGCGGCGAGGCCTGTCAGCCATCTTAAAAAACTGGAAAAATATCGAACAAAAATAGACATTTTGAATAGCAAAGTGGATGTAGCCTTGAAATGAACGATTGATTATAGGGAAGTAGAAATAGATCAATACTTTAAAGAAAAATCTAGCGGTTTTACGTATTTTTTTTTAACTTTTTAACCTTGGACATGAACTGTTACGTTGTCTAGACTTTTTATAGAACTTTGCATAGCAAACAAAGGAGAACGTGCACTTTTGCAGCTGTCATCTTAACAGCTTTTACTGTAAATAGTTATTTTAGAAAAGTTTTATTGGGTTTTAAACCTAAAAATCACTTAATGATAGGCAGGCTTGTATTTTAAAATTTTATGCTCAAGACTCAATGACTTGTTTTTACCTATATCTCTGTCTAAGCTTCTTCTTAGCTTACTGTGTGAAGAATTCTGTGGTTGAGTTCTCGCCTGCTGATATGGCAAGCATGGCGCAGACGGTGAATACAGCCCAGAGGAAAAGGACAACTGGCTCAAGGTCTGCGATTGGTAAGAGGCTGCAGTCTCCCAGCAACTCCCCTGGAGGTCAGACACCGGGCAACATGCAGAGGTCCACTGAATACAACCTCACGGTGAACGGTAACTTAGCAAAAAAGTTAGAGGCTGCGAATCGCACTCAAAGTATTGAATGTGAAGTAACTGGAGGTTTTGTCATAACAGCCGACTTAACTACTTTTGAGCTCTTGAAAACTGTCTCATTACACTTCTATGGAAACGAACCAGGGGTCAAAAATGAAACTACCATTGATACAACATATGATAAATCTGGAAAGAACGTTGTCATGTACGCCATAAGGCATACTAGTTATACTCTGAACATCTATAACACACGTAGTAGATTTCTGATAAATGGAAAGAATGTACATTTGTTTATAGACGATCATTTGAAACAGATTCAGCGGTTGGTTCAGCAGGTTCGAGTGGATGGCAGGCCAGTACCAACAAGCAGTTGGCGGAAAGCATTGAGAGCGCGATGAGAGACAATAAACCAGCAGGTTGTGTCAACCAGAACACTACAAGTAAGACTAGATTATCCATTCAAAAAAGTGCAGATAACACTGTATCAACCGACAAAGTTAAAGAAAAATGGCAGTGTATCAAATGCAAAATAAATGTAAAAAAATGGTGTTGAATGCTCTAAGAACCATACAGGGAAAAGTCATTGGATTCATCATAACTGTTTAAAACGTGGTGGTGTGAGTGAAGAAGAATTGAAAAACCTTATGAACCAGCCCCAAGAGACTGCCTTTACTTGTGTGGTGTGTATTAAACATATGGAGTCACAGGTAAACATTGAGAATTCTGTCAATTCCACAAGTAATATAAAGACAAATACTCAAGGTACCCAGAAAACAGGTAATGACACAAACCCAATAACATATCAGCAACTGTTAGTGATCCCTTCAAGACAAAGGTTTGCATTAAAGGATAGTGTGAAAGCACTAGTGCTGGAAGAATCAAATCGAAATGAAACCCCAGAAAAACTGAAACCTGTTATGTATGCAGCAAAACAATTCTTTCGAATGAAGCATGTTGTGACATATGTAAAGCAATATGTCACCATGAATGTGTTGATTATGACTCGTCAAATCTTAAAGTCACCTGTATCACATGTATAGGAACAACTGAACAGCTAGATGCAGCGTCCCAAGAGGATATGGCGGAACAAGTAGATGATGGTAGAACCCAATCTATAACTGCAACAGCTCCAGATGCTAATCAGGGCGACCAACTGAAGGCAGCTCAAGGTTTGAAACAAAAAGAACAAAAGTTGAAAAAATTAGAAACCGATTTAAAGATAAGGGAGAAAGAAATAAGCGAAGCAGCAAAGCATAGACCAAAATTAGAAAATCATATTAAGAAACATGGAGGCCAGAACTGAAGAACTTGATAGACTTAACAGAACATTACTTGATACAATTGAATTCTTAGAGAACCAAATTGAAACTCTTATAAAAAAAACAGCACCAACCGTATCATCATGTACAAATAAGTGGTCTTACCCAGTTGTGACAGAGAATGAAAAGCTCATGGACTCTATTCATAGTAAAGTCACCAACTTTATTCTAAAACAGATTGACAAGCAATTCGAAAATCTCTATTTGAATAAGGGTGTGTCCCCCACAGTAACTACTGATAACGAAACAAGAACATCACATGTACAGAATAATGAACCATTTAAAGATAGAGATTCTTCCGAGCGTATCATTAGAATTAATAACATTAGAAGTAGATATGCACACAATGTTAATAACAGTATTGTAGATCGTGCTGAAAAGGGACACCGCAGAGCACAACATGAAAGGAATAGCGAGAACAGGCTACATAGCGACATCATACTCCCAGAAGGTTATGTGGCAGTCCCCAGGGACCAGGTGTACGCTACAATCCAGGGTCGACCCATATGTAAGACACAGACGCAAAGGGAGTCAAGTAAGACTAGTGTTAAGGCATCCGTTAAGGCACCCGACATTACAACTCAGGAAAATTTTAATAATTCAAATGCACCTGAAAGCAAGAATTCCAATATAGACACTGTGAATAATAGACATGAAAACAGTTGTGAACCATTGGATCTCTCTACAAAGAAAGACTATGAATTAAACAGAGTACAAATAGTTAAATTGCCAACAAATCAATCAGAATCTAATCAGGTATAGAAGTGACAGCAGCATAAATAATATGTAACCTTCATCGGACGAGAATATGAAAACAACTACAAGTAACAACCAGAACAAGCAAAATTCTTTTTTGTACAGAAGCGCCAGTTGCATAGATCTCACATAGCCAAAGTTGTACAACAACCCGAAGAAATTGATAAACTGAGCTTTGTATCTTTTAATTGTAAAGACGTAACAACTAGTGTTCTTCCTGTAAATAAACTGCTGGAAAATGCACATTTTTTACTACTTCAGGAGACGTGGCTTTTTGAATGTAATACATACAAATTAAGCGAAATAGGTCAAAATTTATGTTTTGCGGCTAAGGGAGTGGATCTATACAACCCTATCTCTCCAGTACAAGTACCCAGAGGTTATGGAGGTGTCGCCATCTTGTGGAAAAAGGACATGGATCATCTTGTCACCAAACTGGACGAGGGTAACCAGAGAATGCAATGTGTCGAAAAAGCTACAGAAGATAATAGATTCCTAGTAGTATCAGTATATATGCCTTCAAGAAACACTCATCAATCAGAAATAGATTTCCAAGAATGTACGGACCAGCTTAGAGAAATTATAGTTAAATACAGCGTATCGCATGAAATCATCATAGGAGGAGACATGAATACAGATTTATACACACAAGCGCCTGTGTTAGGAAGAAAAGCATACTTAAACGAACTGATCTTTGATTTTGACCTACATTATGACAATTCGGGGAAAACATTCACAAACTCGCAAAGTGTTGAGTGTACGGAGATTGATTATTTTTTGGTAAAAACCCATGAAAAGAACAAATACACTAAAAAAGTAGTGTTAAATAACAAAGACGTTAACATCTCGGACCACCACCCTGTGCAAATTTCTGTGGCGACACAACTTAGGCGAAAGCGACAAATTAAAGATTTTACCACAAATATACTGAAGACAAATTGGAACAAGGTTGATACAGATCTCTACTCTGAAACACTTAGACGTCGTATTTTATCACTCGCTCCTACTGAGTTAGACACTGTGGAACAGATTAAAAACTATTCTTTGAAAATAATGTCGATAATAAAGCAATCTATGGAAGACCAGGCAAGAAAAGTGAAACCTATGAACTCTAAACCTAAATTGAAAGTTTGGACCGAAAAAATTGGCAATGAACTTAAGAACATGAGAGCAGCGTTTAAGTTGTGGTCATCACAGGGGAAGCCCAGAGATGCTGATAATATATTTTTGATGTCTCTTAGACAAGCAAAAAAGTCATTTCGCAGTTTTTATCGTTGTGAGCAAGCGAGAAGATTGACCCAAGACAGGGAAAATTTATTGAATTCCAGAACCTGTGATACAAAACTTTTTCACAAATTAATAAACAAACAGAGAAAGAATAAGTCCCTTATGATTGACGATCTGTGCGTTGATGGACAGAAATATTCAGGTGAGAAGGAGGTAGTGAATGGCTTCAAAGCTTATTTCCAGAAACTTGCGGAACATTCGATTAACAGTAACTTTGACATTGCCCATAACCAAAATAATGAAACTGAATTTAAACATATTAGTGACATAGTGCGTGAAAAAGATGTCGATCCGGTTACATTTGAAGAATTAGAAAAAGCAGTTAACAACATGAATAAGGGTAAATCAGCCGATATATATGGTCTCACTATTGAAAGTATCTTGAATGGTGGAAGAACTGTTTTTAATGCAATCCTTCAAATATTAAATGCTATACTGAAAATTGCTGAAGTACCCAAATGTTTGAAAGTTGGACTTTTAACGCCGGTGTTCAAAAACAAAGGTTGCAGCTCAGAAGCAACAAACTATAGAGGAATCACAGTCTTACCAGTGATAGAGAAACTACTAGAAACCGTAATTAAGTTCAGAATTGTATCAGTATTGGAGAAACATCAAAGCGTTTACCAAAGAGGGTTTACGGCGAACACTTCCCCACTTCACGCAGCACTTATCGTGGAAGAAATAATGAGAAACTTCAAGGATAGCGGAGAATCAGTAGATCTTATATTTTTAGATGCAAAGGCTGCTTTCGATGTAGTTGATCACCACCACCTACTTCGTCGAATATACCACACAGGAGTAAATGATAAAATCTGGTCAATTATAGAGAGTATTCACTCAGAAGCGACTAGCGTTGTGAAGTGTGCAGGGATACGCTCTGATCCATTTTGTGTTCTACAAGGAGTGCGTCAAGGAGGTATTCTCAGCACAGATATGTACAAAGTGTATATCAATCCATTGCTGAAACGTATGGAACTCACGGACAGCGGTTGTTGTATTGGTGATATACGTTGTAATGCAAGTGCTTGCGCGGACGATGTAACTATAAACTCTACGAAAAGTAAGGAAACAGCAACTTTGATAAGTATGGAAGAGGATTTCGCCAATTGTGAGAGATACCTACTTCAACCAAATAAAACAGAAGCTCTAAAAGTATATCCAAATAACTGTAAATCAAAAACATATGAATATTTTGAAATCTATGGTAAACAGATCACAAACTCAGAAGTCAGCACTCATCTAGGCCTTAAAAGATCCGAAACCGTGAACTCCACAGCGGAAACCAATTTTGACCATAATATCTAGAAAGCAAGGCGCACAGCATATAGCTTTTTGTCAGCTGGACTGCACGGTGCAGGGGGACTCGACATTCCTACTACTTTACATGTTTTTAAAACCTTTGTATCACCAGTGTTGGACTATGGTTTGGAGATTATTCTGCCGCGTAAAACCCTATTGGACAGACTTGAACTCTTTCAAAAGAGACTTTTGAAACAACTATTTATGTTACCTACAAACACCTCTGATATCGCTGTATACGTGTTAAGTGGACTATTACCAGTAGAAGCGCAAATCCATAAAAAAGCATTAGTACTCTTTAATAATGTATGTCAACAAAATAAAAATGCAGTAGAACGAAGGTTGGCAGAGAGACAATTGACAGTTAAGACCGAAAAAAGTAATAGCTGGTTCATTGAAGTGAGGCGTCTATTTTGGTGGTACGAACTTGGTGAAGCTGAAGACCTACTGAAAACACCTGTAAAGAAAGAACAATGGAAAAGATCATTTAGTAAATCGGTTAGTTTATGGTGGTATAACAACTTTCTAGATCAAGCACAACATATGAAAAGTCTTAAAAACCTAAACTTGAAAGCAGTTACTCCAGGAAAACCACACCCACTACTTCAACTACCTTCAAGCTCGTCTTATGATGCAAACAGACTATTAGTGAAATTGAAATTCATGAGTGGCACCTATATACTCCAAAGTAATCGAGCGTCGTTCAACCAAAATAGCGTCGATCCAACCTGTCCTCTGTGTAACGAAGCTCCAGAAACGCTAAGTCATTTTGTTCTGAACTGTTCATTAACGTCAGAAATACGAAAACCCATTATAGCCGACATTCGCTTTGAAATCGAGAGACTGATGCCAAATACATGGGACTCATTCAGCACAGACGAGAAAGTACACACAATTATAGACTGTTCTGGTTTAAGGCACAGGGGTAAATTAACAAAAACAGAGACACTGAGGCTTCAGAGTGTTGAGTTCCATTGTAGAAGACTTTTATTTACTTTACATACTGAAAGATATAGACACTTACAAATAATAAACGTCATTAAAAACAAGGCCACATCCGCGGTGCACTCTTATAAGTCTAATATAAGTAGGAAGGTGACAACGGTGTCACAAACTATACATTAACACTTTGACGTGCGTGTCACGGTTGGCCAATAAGGGCTGTTAAGACAAGGAATACGAATGGCTGTTAAAGTTTCAGGCAGACAAGTGCACAATATTGCAAATTTCAACAAAAACCCCAGAAATAAGATCATACACTATGCCAAAATATGAAGGAGGCATCGTTTCTCTAGAAAGAGTTGAAAATGAAAATGCTATTGGTGTAACAATAAACACAAAATTTAAATTTGACGAACACATACCAAACCCAAGTAAATAAAGCCAACAAAATGATGGGATTAATAAGACGTTCATTTAAATTTCTAGATATTGAAGCTTCAGATTATTATTCAAGTCCACTGTTAGACCACATCTGGAATATGCGAGCAATGTATGGAGTCCATCAAAAATTAAAGACATTGATAGCATAGAAAACGTCCAACGTAGAGCAACCACAATGTTACCAAAACTTCAGGATATGTCAATCGAGGAAAGACTTAAATTTATTAAACTACCCACTTTGAAATTTCGCAGACTACGGGGGGGGGGGATATGATTGAAACATACAAGATCTTGAATAATATCTATGACAAAAGTACAACAGCTGGAATTTTTACCCTGAACACAAACACAAATAGAGGTCATCCATTGAAACTTTTAAAGCACAGATGTGCACGTGACATTCGAAAAAACATTTTGTAAACATATGGAATAATCTACCAAGTGCTGTCGTCACAGCCAAGAACACGGATACATTCAAAAGACGCCTGGATAAACATTGGATCAACTACCCGATGATGTATGATTATAAATGTGACTATAATGTAATAATAACCGGAAGCAAAACACTGAGAATATTAAATAGTGAGGACGAAGAAGAGGCCACTACAGAGGTTCAAAAGACCTGCGGTGGTAAACCACCTAAGGTAACCTAAGGTAAGGTAATACCATCACATTTTGACTTATATTCACTTTCATCGACACATAACAAAAATGGGAAAATATACCAATATCAACTCGGGCGGCTTTAAATTGCATGATGAATGACCAAAGTACTATTGGGCCAGGTTTTTCGCAGCTAAATTAAACAGTATCCGTCTGCAAAAGATGATTAATATTTGTGGAAAACGATTTGAAAACTGCAAAAGTAATGACAAAGTTAGGCACCTGCCAAAGTTGGAACATACGCACACATACTAGTTTTGCACATATATACACTAGACCAGTGTGTTTTATAATTATATAGAGCTTTCATTAATCAGGCTATAACAAATTTAATTTATAGAAGTGCTCATGTTACAAACAGTTTAGGCATACTCACCCAATTGTTTTGCTTTGGACAACACAAGTTTTGCTGTTTTTATTACTTGTTCCTACATGCTTTGTGGTTTCTTCAAATGTCACACTTTTAGTTCTGAGGTCAAAAATGGCCATAACTGAGCTTGTCCAGGTCATATCTATGTCGTTCATTGTGCGATTTTAAAATCATTTGGCACATTTGTTCACCATAATTGGACGGTGTTTCATGCGAAAGAATTATGTCGATATCTGGAACGTCAAGGTCACACTGTGAGTTCGAAGGTCAAACATGGAAATAAATGATCTTGTCCGGGCCATAACTATGTCATTCATTGTGATAATTTGAAAATTACTCGGTACATTTGTTCACAATCATTGGACGGTGTGTCATGCGAAAGAATTACGTCGATATATCCATGGTCAAGGTCACTCTTTGAGTTCAACGGTCAACAAGAGCACCGCATAACGGGTGCCACGCTCGGCTGCGAAAGCTTGTCAGAATTTTTTTAAAGAGGTCACTGTGACATGGACCTTTGACCTAGTGACCCAAAATAGGTGTGGCGTGTAGAACTCATCAAGGTGCATCTACATATGAAGTTTCAAAGTTGTAGGTGGAAGCACTTTGATTTTAGAACAAATGTTAAGGTTTTTGTTAAAGTTTTATATTAAAGGTCACAGTGACCTTGACCTTTGACCTAGTGACCCAAAAATGGGTGTGGCATGTAGAACTCATCTAGGTGCAACTACATATGAAGTTTCAAAGTTGTTGGTGGAAGCACTTTGATTTTAGAGCCTATGTTAAAGTTTGATACAAGAGGTCACAGTGACCTTGACCATTGACCTAGTGACCCAAAAATGGATGTGGCGTGTAGAACTCATCAAGGTTCATCTACATATGAAGTTTCAAAATTGTAGGTGGAAGCACTTTGATTTTAGAGCCAATGTTAAGGTTTTAGCACGACGCCTACGGCGGACGTCGGACGAGCTGGCTATGACAATAGCTCGGGTTTTCTCCGAAAACAGCCTCGCTAAAAATGACCATACATGATCTTGTCCGGGCCATAACTATGGCATTCATTGTGAGATTTTAAAATTACTCGGTACATTGTTCACAATCATTGGACGGTGCGTCATGCGACAGAATTACGTCGATATATCCAAGGTCAAGGTCACACTTGGAGCTCAATAGTCAGAAATGGCCATAAATTAGCTTGTCCGGGCAGTAACTATTTCATTCATTGAGAGATTTTAAAATGACTCGATCTGTACGTTAATTTTGTTCACAGTCATTGGACGGCGTGTCGTGCGAAATAATGCAGGAGTTCAAAAGTCAAAATTACCATACATGATAATGGCATAATAATTCTTAAACAAGAGTGCCTGAAAGGCCCAAAGTCGCTCACCTGAGATAACAAGATATTATTGGGACAAATCTTCTGACCAAGTTTCACGAAGATCGGAAAATAAATGTGGCCTCTAGAGTGTTAACAAAATTTTACTAAAGCAATATTAAGAAAAATGCCCCGCCCCTTGGAAGCCATTTTTTTCAAGCAAACATAATTAATTTCGAACTCATCCAAGATATCATTAAGACCAATCTTCTGACCAAATTTCATGAAGATTGGACAATAAATGTGGCGGCTGGCCTCTAGAGTGTTAACAAGGTTTTACTATAGCCATATAAGGAAAAATGCCCCGCCCCATGGCGGCCATGTTTTTCAACCAACCAGCATCATTTTTTACCTCGTCCAAGATATTATTGGGATGAATCTTCTGACCAAGTTTCATTAAGATTGGACAATAAATGTGGCCTCTAGAGTGTAAACAAGATTTTACTATAGCCATATACGGAAAATGCCCCGCCCATTGGCAGCCATGTTTTTCAAGCAAATGTTACCATTTTTTAACTCATCCAAGATATCATTTAAACCAATCATCGGAAGATTGGACAATAAATGTGGCCTCTAGAGAATGAACAAGGCAAATGTTGACGTCGCACAACAGACAACGCACGACGGACAAAAGGCGATCACAAAGCTCACCATGAGCACGTTGTGCTCAGGTGAGCTAAAAATCGCAATAAATTAGCTTCTCTTTTTTATGAGTGTGTTGCATGACACACCGTTCATGATGGTGAACAAATGTGCCAAATGATTTCAAAATCTCACAATGGACGACATAGTTATGGCCTGGGCAAGCTTATTTATGACCAGTTTTGACCCTTGAACTCAAAGTGTGACCGTGACCTTGGGGATATCGACGTAAGTCTTTCGCTTGCCACACCGTCAAATGATGGTGAACAAATGTGACAAATGATTTTAAAGTCTTACATTAAATGACAAAGTTATGGCCCGGACAAGCTCATTTATGGCAATTTTTACCTTTGAACCCCAAGTGTGACCTTGATCTTGGAGATATCGACGTACTTCTGTCATCGTACTTCTGTCTCATGACACACCGTCAAACGATGGTGATCAAATTTACCATTTAGTCATTTTAAAATCTAACGGCAAATGACATAGTTATGGTCCGGACAAACTTTCGGTTAAAAACGCAACGACCCGGCATTACCCATATTCAAACTTGACCTAGACATCATCTAGATAATACTTCTGACCAAGTTTGGTGAAAATCGGATGAAATTGTCGGAACAGATAGACCAACCGACCGACAAAATGACTTCTATACCGATGGTAATGGGGGTAAAATTAAAATCTGAGTGAAATTTTACTGTCTGCTAACATATAAAAAAATCTAATAAATGTTAGTCATTCTTATGCTTCAACCACATCAGTAATGGATAAAAAACAACACCTTTTTCTAACTTCTGTTACAGATTTTCAATAACCAATATGTCCTTAACAGGGACATCTTAATGCTTAATAACTAGATACGAGTCGAAACGAAGAATGTGTATGTTGAGGTTTACTTATTTGCGTAGAAAAACAAAAAGTATTACATGTACATGTATCTATAACATATAAGTCCTGTGATGACATTGTTGTGATATGATTTGTGAAATCATATATTGTTCATTGGCACCACCTCCTGTTCTTAGCGCCATCTCCTTGGCATTTGCTCCACCTCTTTTTGAAGAATGCAATATTACATATTTAAAATGAAATATAACTAGGCTTCCAGTATAGTCTTTTATCTGTCGAAAACATTTCACTCTTACATTAAGTGTGTATCCGTTGTACTTCATGTATATACAATATAAGTATTGATGCAAAGCATCAAACGGCGTCGGGAATTTCAGTGTAAAAGGCCCTCAATGAAGCTACATGGAACGATTTTTTTCTACTGTAAATATCAATATATTGGCCGATTATTTTAAACAAAATAGAACAAGAAACGGTCGGAGACGGGTGATGCTCCCGATAGATTTTTTTGTCACAATATTGCACTATATATTCAGATAAAAGGAAACGTCTTGAGGGCACAGTAGTTGGAGGGACAATACATTTTTTATAGAAAATTTCAAATTTCAAAGGGCCATAACTCTGTGAAAAATCATCCGACCAGAACCCGCTGATAATATGCACATCTCCTCTTGGTAGTGAAGCTTCCCATTAAGTTTAATTGAATTCCGGTCATTAGTTGCTGAGAAATAGCCCGGACAAGAATTGCACTATATGTACAGTTAATGGAAAATTTCAAAGGGCCATAACTCTGTAAAAAATCATCCGACCAGAACCCGCTGATAATATGCACATCTCCTCTTGGTAGTGAAGTTTCCCATTAAGTTTAATTGAATTCAGGTCATTAGTTGCTGAGAAATAGCCCGGACAAGAATTGCACTATATGAACAGTTAATGGAAAATTTCAAAGGGCCATAACTCTGTGAAAAATCATCCGACCAGAACCCGCTGATAATATGCACATCTCCTCTTGGTAGTGAAGCTTCCCAAAAAGTTTCATTGAATTCCGGTCATTAGTTGCTGAGAATAGCCTGGGCAAAACTTGTGCACGGACGGACGGACGGAAAGACGGAGCGGCGACTATATGCTCCCTCCAAAATAAAGTTTGGGGGAGCATAAAAAGATACTGATAACCATTATCTATGATTGTGAGTTATAACTCACAATAACCAATATCTATGATGTTGTGTTATAACCACCAAACAACCATTATCTATGATTTTGTGTTGGAACCCCCAAATATTTCATAGTTCATTTTATTTACATTGGTTTCCTTTTTTTACTGGCATCCGTGTGCGTTTTCATTAATGGAACAGAACTGTGTAGGTTTAAAAAAAATCTGCTTCATCTTGTAAGCGTAATTTCATATTTTTCTCAACTTCAAGGGGAGATGATTCTAAACTTATTCTTATGTTGCTCATTTACGATAGGGGTTGAGTACTCATTGATATGAAAACACTGTAAAAGTTTTAATGTGTTTACGAAGACGCCCCACCCTCTCACACATATATTTCATGGGCATAATAAAAACAAAAAATGGTTACAATAAAACAGCATATTTATTTAAACTAAAATGTCTACATCAAAACAAAAAGTTAACATATAACACAAATAAAATAATTTGATTCTACTGGTGCTCGAACCTTGGGCCTCTCACATGTGAAGCGAGCATGTAACCACTACACTACGGAACCGCTTGTAAAATCACCTTCTAACTAAGATATTAATAAGTGACTGTAGTGTAACGGTTATCAATAAAGCAATAAACCGTGTAATCGCTGTCGTCTTGTGAAATAGAAGAAAATACGCGTTAACCAAAACTCTAACAGCAAAAAGTCAGCGCTATTGTTAGAAAAACCACAAAATAAATATATTTTGATTATGTTTTGTTTTTATACAAAACCAGAAAGTTTCACCGGTTCGTGTATTTGCCCAGTCCCTGTGATCTTTTATTATTGCCCAGTCCCTGTGATCAGTTTTTAATTAAAATAATTAACTTTGCATTATAAGCAATAAATGTTGTAGTAAATGTAATAGGCACAAATGCAGTACTTATTCACACTAATTTACACAAAAAAGCACCACTATGCAAGATATTCTGACAACAAAAATATATACATTGATCCGTAAAATAACTTCTCCTCCCATAAGCGAATAAAAAACGTATTACAAACGAGTCGCCGCACTTCAGTGCGACGCCAATAATGCGTCACCTGACGCCATGTGTGCATTGTGTAGTGTTGAAATTCTACTACGATAAACAATGGACAACGGAATGTAAATTTAGACTTCTTGAAAGATGCACAAGTCATTTTCTGAAAATCAGAGAGAGTGAGAGTAATAGTTTTAATAAACCAAACTTTGCTTGTATTTTAATAATCAAAATGGTCAAACTCATTTATTTTTTATTTCGTCTTTGTATATTGTTTTGGTTCTAAAGTATGTTAGCAATTCTTATGAAAATAAATATCGTTATTATTATGTTGCAAGCAAATCTCTACTCCAAGATCATCTTCGGGATTTTACTTTGCGTTAGGTTTTGGGTCTTGATACGGCAACAAAACAAAGTCAATAAGCGCATCTGGGTATATAAATCAAGTGACGAGTGTACTGCAAACTGCATAGGTATGGTAAATTTAAAAACAAGAAACCGTCGGAGACGGGTGATGCTCCCAAAAGGTATTTTTTGTCACAATATTGCACTATATATTCAGATAAAAGGAAACGCCTTGAGAAGCATAATTTGGACAAAATAATGCGATGGATGGTTTAGCAACTTAAAAATTTCAAAGGGCCATAGCTCTCTAAACAAGGCTATATTGTCAAGCAATATGGTCCCCTACCGGCTCCACCATTGTCAAAAATTCCACCATATTCAGAATATTTTTTTGGGTTGCCATAGCAACAACAATTTTTGACGTAGGAACAAAATGAAATGACGTGCATAATGTCCATATTGCCATCTATCCATGTTGCAAGTTTCATTAAAAAAATATTGAGAACTTTTAAAGTTATCGCAGGATCCAGAAAAGTGTGACAGACAGACGGACAGACTGACTGACTGACAGACGGAGTGCAAACCATAAGTTCCCTCCGAAGAAACCGGTAGGGGAGAATAAATCATCTAACCAGAACCCACTAATAACATGCGCATCCCCTCAAGGTAGTTAAGCTTCCCATAAAGCTTCATTGAAGTCCAGTCGGTAGTTGGGGAGAAATAGCCCGGACAAGAATTGCACTATATGTACAGTTTATAGAAAATTTCAAAGGGCCATTACTCTGTGAAAAATCATCCGACCATAACCGGCTGATAATATGCACATCTCCTGTTGGTAGTGAAGCTTCCCATAAAGTTTCATTGAATTCCCGTGATAAGTTGCTGAGAAATAGCTCGGACAAGAATTGCACTATATGTACAATGGAAAATTTCAAAGGGCCATAACTATGTTAAATATCATCCGACCATAACCGGTTGATAAATGCACATCCCCTGTTGGTAGTGAAGCTTCCCATAAAGTTTCATTGAATTCCCGTAATAAGCTGCTGAGAAATAGCTCGGACAACAATTGCACTATATGTACAATGGAAAATTTCAAAGGGCCATAACATTGTGAAAACTCATCCGACCAGAACCGGCTGATAATATGCACATCTCCTCTTGGTAGTGAAGCTTCCCATAAAGTTTAATTGAATTCCGGTAATTAGTTGCTGAGAAATAGCCCGGACAAGAATTGCACTATATGTACAGTAAATGGAAAATTTCAAAGGGCCATAACTCTGTGAAAAATCATCCGACCAGAACCCGCTGATAATATGCACATCTCCTCTTGGTAGTAAAGCTTCCCATAAAGTTTAATTGAATTCCGGTCATTAGTTGCTGAGAAATAGCCCGGACAAGAATTGAACAATATGTACAGTTAATGGAACATTTCAAAGGGCCATAACTTTGTGAAAAATCATCCGACCAGAACCCGCTGATAATATGCACATCTCCTCTTGATAGTGAAGCTTCCCATAAAGTTTTATTGAATTCCGGTCATTAGTTGCTGAGAAATAGTCCGGACAAAAATTGTGCACGGACGGACACACGGACGGACAGACGAAGCGGCGACTATGTGCTCCCCCCAATTTTTTTTTTGGGGGGGGGAGCAAAAAACAAAACAATCCCAGCTCTACGTAACCTAGCAACACATTTAGTAATAAGACGACGGGTATCTGCAAACTTTGCATAATCAACTGAATGGCTAGTTGCATTTACTGAAACAATTACCTGATCGGAAAATTTCAAGCGCCCCGGGGACTCTGATTTCGAACTTTAAGCGTCCCGCCCAGTGACCGTTAAAAAGTCCATGGAAAGCACATAATACCTTTGTATGTGTATTTAATGGCAAATACATACTTTGAATCTTCAAAAAAAAGGCAAATAAATACTTTTGTCTCAGTATAAAATGGTCAAAATACAAAGTTGTGTCTACAGCATGCAAAACATGTGCTTGAAAATACACTTGCCATTGAATTGGTTTGTAAAGTAGCGATTAAACAACAAAAGTTATGGGCAATGGTTAAGTTTTCGGACGGACGCACAGGCTGACAGACAGACGGACGGACAGTTCAACTGCTATATGTTGTATTATAGCATCATAAGGGTTCCCGCTAAAGCCTGCTCCGGCGATAAGCCATGCACACTAAATATCTAGCAACGCGACAGTATAGACGCTTATATGCTACTTGTAAATATGTTCAATAAAATTGTAGAATAGAAGTTCGTGTTTCTTGTGATATCGCCTTCACATTAGTGTTGACATTCACAGACCAAATACACAATATACAACATGGTGTCAGAACTACGGACTTAACGTTCACGTGAATATGATATAAACTGGATTTTGTTCACGACGCGCGGAATACTAAACAGTGACAATGAATATGTCTGGAATTACACCGCCCAGCATGGACTGGGAGAGATCGAATCTACCTGAAGCATGGGAGAAGTTCGAACGTCACACCGAACTTGTGTCCAAAGGGCCGTTAAATGACTAAAAGAAGAAGAAAGAATCGCTTACGTTCTTCTATGGATTGGCGACAAAGGGCGAGACGTATATCAAACTTGGCAGCTCTCCGACGAGGAAAACACAACTCTTGAGGCACACTATAAGAGATTTCAAACGTATGTGCAGCCGAAACTTAACACTGTCTTCGCCAAATTTCGTTTTTACAATAAAATCCAAGGGGCAGACTCAGTCGACACGTTCATCAGCCGACTTTGCCTCAGAGCGCAAAATTGTCAATTTAAAGATAATGGCATCCAATACGAGATGATCCGGGACAGACTAATGATCGGTACCAACAACACACGAATTCGAGACAAACTGATCAACGAGGGTTACAACTGCCAACATCAAATGGCACTGATGAACATTGTTTCAAATCAAACCGGCGCAACGGTCAATGACGGCAACACCAGTGGACATCATCGCCTCCAAGCGGAAATCAGGACCGAAACGACGCCAGACATCGCATAAGCAGTTCCCACAACAACAACAACACCGTGGACAGCAACCCTGTGACAACTGCGGCAACAACCATGGATCAAACAAACAATCATGTCCTGCTTTCGGAAAGCAATGCAGAAAGTGCCACAAACTCAACCATTTTGCCTTTAAGTGTAGACAACAACGGATAGCGCACAAATCTGTGCATGACATTGGCAGTAGTGCTGTGGAAGGTGCATGTGAACGAACACAGTGATAATGGATACGGCGACAATTTGGAGTACTACGTTGACGTGTTAAGTGCACATTCTTCACAATCTCCAGACCGTGCATTTGTATTTCAATTGGGCCAAACATGACTCTCGTCAATTTCAAAATTGATACAGAAAGTGAGTGCATTATAATCCCTCACGATACATTTCGCAATTTTAAGCTGAGCAGCCATTTGGAACCCCCCGACAGTAAACTAACCTCATACTCAGGTTACCTCATTAAGGTTATAGGTAAAGTGCGTATCCCTTGCCCCAAATATCAGACACAGTAGAAGCATTATTCTATGTAGTCGGAAACAAAGCCCCTCAACTGTTTGGCCTCAAATCATCACTTGATCTAAAATTGATCAAATTGACGTATTCAGTAGAAAACTCCCCAAAAGAGCAGACGCCTCTTACCAAGGACACCGTGATGCCTGAATTCAAAACGCTATTCAGCGGTGTAGGGGAAATTCCAGGTTATGCCATGTTGCATTTGAAAGAAAACGCAGTCCCCGTCATGACCCCCCCCCCCCCCCGCGCAAAGAACAAGAAGCCCTCAAATCTAGGTTTAAGGCTGAGATTGATCGAATGGTTTCCGATGGAATCATCACAAAGGTCACCGAACCAACCTCGTGGGTATTCAGTACAGTTCTTATAGAGAAACCGAAGACGGGCAAACGCAGAGTATGCATAGACACAAAAGCTTTGAATGACGCTATATGCATACCCCATTACCAAATGTCCACGTTAGAAGACGTTACGAATGACTTATCAGGAGCTTCACACTTTAGCATCCTCGATATCACACATGCCTATTGGAGTGTGAAACTGGACCACGATTCTTCCCTACTGACGTGTTTTTCGACACCGTTTGGAAGGTACCGATACCTACAACTGCCGTTCGGAATAAGTTCCTCGGGTGACATTTTCATGCGGAAATGCCATGAATTTTTTGAAAATTCACCAGGAGTCCATTGTTTTGTCGACGACATTCTTATTAGTGGCGGGTCAAGGGCAGAGCATGATCAATACTTGCGCAACGCGCTAAAACTAGCTAAAAAATGATGTCCGTTTTGACCCGGACAAGTGTAATTTCGGTGCGACTGAAGTGCCATTCTTTGGCCATGTCGTTTCCAGTCAAGGTCTGAAACCCGATAGTAACAAAAATGTTACGCAATTACGGATCTAAAAGCCCCACAAACTCGAGCCGAGTTAGAGACGTTTCAAGGCATGGTCAACTTCCTGGCGAAATTCGCGCAATATCTCGCAGAAATTACAGCCCCCTTAGGAGCCTCTTGCAAAAGGTGGTAGAATTCCTCTGGGATGACCCTCAAACGCGCGCTTTCAAAAAAGGCCAAGGCCGTGATTACGAATAATGCGACGCCTCTCAAAACGGGTTAGGTTGCACCTGTGGCAGAAAGGTAGGCCAATTGCGTATGCTTCAAAAAGCTTGACCGCAAGCGAGAAGCTGTGTGCAAACATTAAACGCGAACTACTTGCAATTGTGTTTGGTTGCAAACGATTCAACCAACTGACGTTCGGACGACACGTGACTGTTCACAGTGATCACAAACCGATTCCATCAATCATAAAAAAGCCTCTACCGGCAGCGCCACCCAGGCTGCACAGACTACTTCTGTAATTACAGAAATACGACATTACCGTGGAGCATGTGCATGGTAAAAACATACCCCTCTCCGACTGTTTGTCAAGACGCTCGGTAAATGGCACGTACCCAACTCTAATTGACGGATTGACACACACGTGCATTCGGTCAAAAAGCAACTGCTGGTGACTGACAGACGTTTAGAAATTATCAGACAAGCAATTCGTGACGAAAGTCAGATGCAAATTCTAAAGCAGACGATACTTGATGGCTGGCCAGAATCTCGGTCAAAATGTAACCCGTGGTTACGGAATTCTTCAATCATAGGGATGGCTTTCTTATGAGGATGACCTAATTTTCAGTGGTCAAACACGCCTAATCCCGAGATCTCTGCAGCCTTACATGATCAGACAGATAGGTCATTTAGGCGTGACCAAGACCCTGCAGCGGGCCAAAGACTATGTTTTGGCCTGGAATGGAACAGCAAATCTAAGAGCACATTTTACAGTGCTCACTTTGTCTCACTCACAGAGACTCCAATGCTAAAGAGCCAATGAATACGTCAAAATTCCCAGACGGACCGTACCAAGTATTGTCAACAGACGTGTTTCATTTTGACATTAGGAATAACCTACTCACAGTGGACCATTATTCAAATTTCTTCGAGATTGACTTTTTATCGGACACAAAGTCGAACACAGTAATTCGAAAATTGCAGACACATTTTGCTCGCAACTGAATTTAAAAAGTGCTGCATAGTGACAATGGACCTCAGTTTTCTAGCACTGAGTTTGCAGACTTTGCCAAATCGTAGAATTTCACACACTCAACAACATCGCCATTACACTCGCAAGGAAACTGTTTAGCCGAGCGAAGTGTAGGCATCGCATAAAAACTTACGAAAAAGGCTAGAGATAGCAATCAAAATATCTATGTCGTACTGTTATAGTACCGAAACACACCACTCAACTGTCAGCCCTGCACAGATGTTACTCAATCGCAGAACTAAGTCAGTCTTGCCGAATACAAACAAAGCAATGTGCCCCAAGGTTATCAATGCCCGCAAGGTAAAACAGTGTTAAAACAAGGATATCAGTAAAACTTATGGTTGCCAATGATGCTTTGACGATATATGGGTTAATTGTGTGGAAAAAAGTGAGACCTTGAGAAAATCTAATATTAGCCTCAGTGACCTTGACCCCAGTGACCTCAAATCTCATAAAAAAGGTCCATGCAAGGTATCTACATGCCATATATGAAAGAGATCGGTAAAGTATTGAAGGTGCTATGAGAAACTGTAACAAAAGTGTGACGGAAACATCTATTATTAGGTTTGGTGACCTTGACCCCAGTGAGCTCAAACATCATCAAAAGGTAGAGGTCCATGCAAGGTATCTACATGCCAAATATGAAATAGTATTGAAGGTGGTATGAGAAACTGTAACACAAGTGTGACGGAAAAATCTATTATTAGCCTTGGTGACCTTGACCCCAGTGACCTCAAACGTCAGCAAAAGGTAGAGGTCCATGCATGGTACCTACATGCCAAATATGAAAGAGATTGGTAAAGTATTGAAGGTGCTATGAGAAACTGTAACAAAAGTCTGATGGAAAAATCTATTATTAGCCTTGGTGACCTTGACCCCAGTGACCTCAAACGTCATCAAAAGGTAGAGGTCCATGCAAGGTATCTACATGCCAAATATGAAAGAGATCGGTAAAGTATTGAAGGTGCTATGAGAAACTGTAACAAAAGTCTATTAAAAGCCTTGGTGACCATGACCCCAGTGACCTCAAACGTCATCAAAAGGTAGAGGTCCATGCAAGGTATCTAGATGCCAAATATGAAAGAGATCGGTAAAGTATTGAAGGTGCTATGAGAAACTGTAACTTTTTTCCGTACGGAAGTGCGGAAGGACAAACTGGCAAGTATATGGTCCCCATATATATATATATATGGGGAGCATAACAACACTCAAGCGAGAAGCAAGCAGAACTACGATAGGTCGGTCAGATCCCTCCCGCCGCTTAATGTAAATGACCCTGTTAGGATACAGATGGGTAAAATTTGGGTTCCGGGAAGTGATACAAAAGCACTGTCCAAGTTCTTACACCGAACAAACGCGAGAAGGAGTAGTGTATCGCAGAAATCGCATTGCTTTACACAAAACTAACAAAACTGTATCAGACATATTTGTACCACACTACAACATTCTTGCAAATACCCCTATGGAACTCCCAATCAGCTGCTTCAGCCAGGACTGCCCAGGTCATACCTTCAGACAAATCTTAAGCAACACGGTCTGGGAGAGTAGTAAAGAGGAATGCGCGCTTCTATGGAGCAGAGTATGATAACCGAAGATTTGTATGATCATTCAATACAGTACAAACTCATTACATATACAACTTCATGTTCTATAATTATGCTTGAATTTTAATCTTGTTATATTTTTATTTAATCATAGCACATAAAATCAATACAATACAAACTCATTACATGAGTTCTTTGTGTTCCATAATTATGCATGAAGGTTAATCTTGTTATATTTTGAATTATGCATGTATTTTAATTTCCATTGTTTATGAAGAGGAAAATGTTGTATTATCAGAACATCATATCAACCATGTGTTAAGGGTTCCCGCTAAAGCCCGATCCGGCGATAAGCCATGCACACTAGCAATCTAGCAACGCAACTGTAAAGACGCGTATATGCGACCTGTAAATATGTTCAATATAATTGCAGAATAGAAGTTCGCGTACCTTCTGATATTGCCTTCACATTAGTGTTGACATTCCCATACCAAAAACACAATATAAAACACTATATGCCACCCTATCGGGGGCATAACAAATAGTCAGAGCAAGTTTCTTTTTGATTGTGAAAACCATGACTTTTAACGTGTTGAAAACATTATGCTATAGGCTACAAGGAAAGCTGCCTATGCTAGTGGTGGTTATATTTTGTGTTTAATAAATACCATGCCAGGGCCATTTAAGACCCTTGGGGCATGAGTTGAACTTACTTGTAAGATGACCACAAAATAATGTTACATAACAATTGACAAACATCTGTATAAGGGAATGGAAACAACAGAAACATGCTACCTCCAGAATGTTGACAATGTTGAAAGCACATGCATGATTTGGAGAAACTTGATAGAGAATCTGATGCTACATACGAAATACTTAACCTCTACCTTGAGGTTTCAGAGGAGAATATTTATTTGTTCGGACAATAAATGTTGTCTCTAGACTGTTAACAAAGTACATGTGTCCGATGCAAGAGGGACAATACAAAAGGCAACCACAAAGAAGTCTAGAACATAAACATTTCAAGATAACTGCGTCACCTCATTGCAGTCAGGTACTTATTTCGAAAAAATGTTTGAACTCTCCCGAGATAATTATGTTTATATAACAAGAGGCCCGAAAGGCCCAAAGTCGCTCACCTGAGATAACAAGATATTATTGGGACAAATCTTCTGACCCAGTTTATTGAAGATTGGACAATAAATGTGACCTCTAGAGTGTGAAAAGGTTTTACTATAGCAATATATAACCATATAAGGAAAAATGCCCCGCCCTTGGTGGCCATGTTTTTAAAGCAACCAAAACCATTTTTGAACTCATCCAAGATATCATTGGGACAAATCTGCGGACAAACTTTCATGATGATCGGAAAATAAATGTGACCTCTAGAATGTTAACAATGTTTTACTACAGCCATATAAGGAACAAGAGCTGTCACCATAGGATGACGTATGCCCCTATAAACGCTTTGATAGAAGTTATAGCATTTTTTTCGAAACCTAAAAGCATATTTCGAAACCTACACGCGGACACTAAGTTCAAGGTCAAGGTCAAAGGGGTCAAAAATTTTGTGCGTATGGAAAGGCCTTGTCCATATACACATGCAACACAAATATGAAGGTTATATCTCAAGGGACATAGAAGTGATAAGCATTTTTCGAAACCTAAACGCATATTTCGAAACCTAAACGCAGGCCCTAAGTTCAAGGTAAAGGTCACAGGGGTAAAAAAATTTGTGTGTATGGAAAGGCCTTGTCCATATATACACATGCATATTAAATATAAAGGTTATATCTCAAGTGACATAGAGGTTATGAGCATTTTTCGAAAACTAAACGCAGATTTTGAAACCTAAACGCGGATCCTAAGTTCAAGGTCAATGTCACAGGGGTTCAAAATTGTGTGCGTATGGAAAGGCCTTGTCCATATACACATGCAAACCAAATATGAAGGTTATATCTCAAGGGACATAGAAGTTATGAGCATATTTCAAAACCTACACGCAAAGTGTGACGGAAAGAAGGACAGACAGACGGACAGTCCGATCACTATATGCCCTCCTTCGGGGGCATAAAAATGCCCTGCCCCCGTGGTGGCCATGTTTTTCAACCAACCGGCATCTTTTTTTAACACGTCCAAGATATTATTTGGATGAATCTTCTGACCGAGTTTCATGAAGAATGGACTATAAATGTTGTCTCTAGAGTGTTAACAAGCAAATTCGTAGAATTGATATCCCCCGCAAATATATGCTTTTTGACACAAAAGTGTTATATTTGACACTCAAAAAAGCATTTTTTCAAGATACAAAGGGTCATAACTCCGTTATTAACAGATGGTGTACAATGCCATTTGGCGTGCATCATCATCTCATCCATGTATATACTCATATCAAGTTACAATGAAATCTGCCAAAGCACTTCCAAGTATGGCTCCAAATGGACGGACGGACGGAAAGATGGACGGATGGACAACGCCAAAACAATATCCCTCCGCCTATGGCGTGGGAAAACAAGATTTTACTATAGCCATATAAGGAAAAATGCCCCTTTCAAGCAAACGTAACCATTTTCGAACTCATCAAAGATATCAATAAGACAAATCTTCTGGCCATATTTCATGAAGATTGGACAATAAATGTGGCCTTTAGAGTGTTAACAAGGTTTTACAAAAGCCATACATAGCCATATAAGGAAAAATGCCCCGACCCCCGGTGGCCATGATTTTAAAGAAACCAAAACCATTTTCGAACTCATCCAAGATATCATTGGGACAAATCTTAGAACCAAGTTTCATAAAGATCGGAAAATAAATGTGGCCTCTAGAGTGTTAACAAGGTTTTACTATAGCCATATAAGGAACAAGATGCGTTTGTGAAACACAATGTCCCCCTATATGACGTTTGACTTTGAAGGATGACCTTGAACTTGTGAAGGATAACCCTGACCTTTCACCACTCAAAATGTGCAGCTCCATGAGATACACATGCATGCCAAATGTCAAGTTGCTGTATTCAATATTGCAAAAGTATTCATAAAATTAGCGATTTGGGCCACATATATTTGACCTCTGACCTTGAAGGATGACCTTGACCTTTCACCACTCAAGCTCCATGAGATGCACATGCACGCCAAATATCAAGTTGCTATCTTCAATATTGCAAAAGTATTTATACAAGGGCTGTTTGTAAAAGTATAAGTTGTAGTAGCAGCCATTGTGTGAATACGTTTTTTGTCACTGTGAATGGTGGTGGTGGTGGTGGTGGTGGTGGTAGCAGAAGAAGAAGTAGTAGTAGTAGTAGTAGTAGTAGTAGTAGTAGTAGTAGTAGTAGTAGTAGAAGTAGTAGTAGTAGAAGTAGTAGACTAGTAGTAGTAGTAGAGTAGTAGTAGAAGTAGTAGTAGTAGTAGTAGTAGTAGTAGTAGTAGTAGTAGTAGTAGTAGTAGTAGTAGTAGTAGTAATAGAGTAGTAGTAGTAGTAGGTGGTGGTGGTGGTAGCAGAAGAAATAGTAGTAGTAGTAGTAGTAGTAGTAGTAGTAGTAGTAGTAGTAGTAGTAGTAGTAGTAGAAGTAGTAGTAGTAGTAGTAGTAGTAGTAGTAGTAGTAGTAGTAGTAGTAGTAGTAGAAGTAGTAGTAGTAGAAGTAGTAGTAGTAGCAGCAGCAGCAGCAGCAGCAGCAGCAGTAGTAGCAGTAGTAGTAGTAGTAGTAGTAGTAGTAGTAGTAGAAGTAGTAGTAGTAGAAGTAGTAGTAGTAGTAGTAGTAGTAGTAGTAGTAGTAGTAGTAGTAGTCGTAGTAGAGTAGTAGTTGAAGTAGTAGAGTAGTAGTAGTAGTAGTAGTAGTAGTAGTAGTAGTAGTAGTAGTAGTAGTAGTAGTAGTCGTAGTCGTAGTAGAGTAGTAGTAGTCGTAGTCGGTGGTGGTGGTGGTAGCAGAAGAAATAGTCGTCGTAATAGTAGTAGTCGTAGTAGTAGTAGTAGTAGTAGTAGTAGTAGTAGTAGTAGTCGTAGAAGTAGTAGTAGTAGTAGTAGTAGTAGTAGTAGTAGTCGTAGTAGTAGTCGAGCAGTAGTAGAAGTAGTAGTCGTAGTAGTAGTAGTAGTAGTAGTAGTAGTAGTAGTAGTTGTAGTCGTAGTAGTAGAGTAGTAGAGTAGTAGTAGTAGTAGTAGTAGTAGCAGTAGAAGTAGTAGTAGTAGTAGTAGTAGTAGTAGTAGTAGTAGAAGAAGTAGTAGTAGTAGTAGTAGTAGCAGCAGTAGCAGCAGCAGCAGCAGCAGTAGTAGCAGTAGTAGTAGTAGTAGTAGTAGTAGTATGCATTACAAAAATGCAGTTAGCCTTACATTTGGTAAAATTTAAATATATTACAAGGGAGGCAAATCTGTAACAATAAATTTAAACTTATTGCATTTGTTTCCCCTGTAGTGTATTACCTCCCCTGTCCTGCTTATATTTATATTAATCAACAAAATTAAACATTAATACAATATTTAATATACAAAATATACAAAAAATCTCATATTCTGATAATATTTTTACTGATCCACTGTATTTTACTAAAAGGATGATGTTTCATTGGACTGATAATTATAGATTTAGGATTACAGACCAATTGCTTCAGTTATATTGTTCAGAGTGTGCCCTGTTGGCCACGTATGCATTCTTGAATTATCATTAAAAAAAACACTTTACTATTTCGAGTCACCGTGACCTTGACCTTTGACCTAGTGACCTCAAAATCAATAGGGGTCATCTGCGAGTCATGATCAATGTACCTATGAAGTTTCATGATCCTAGGCCCAAGCGTTCTTGAGTTATCGTATGACAACCACCTGGTGGACGGACAGACCGACCGACCGACAGACAGACCGACATGAGCAAAGCAATATACCCCCCTCTTCTTTGAAGGGGGGCATAAAAATAAGCGATTTGGGCCACATATATTTGACCTCTGACCTTGAATGATGACCTTGACCTTTCACCACTCAAAATGTGCAGCTCCATGAGATACACATGCATGCCAAATATCAAGTTGCTATCTTCAATATTGCAAAAGTATTCATAAAATGAGAGATTTTGGCCATATATATTTGACCTCTGACCTTGAAGGATGACCTTGACCTTGACCTTTCACCACTCAAAATGTGCAGCTTCATGAGATACACATGCATGCCAAATATGAAGTTGCTATCTTCAATATAGCAAAAGTTATTGCAAAATGTTAAAGTTGGCGCAAACAGACAGACCAACAGACAGACCAACAGACCAACGGACAGGGCAAAAACAATATGTCCCCCACTACTATAGTGGGGGACATAAAAATGCCCCGCCCCTGACGGCCATGTTTTTCAACCAAAGGGCACCATTTTTGAACTCGTCCAAGATATTATTGGGATGAATCTTCTGACCGAGTTTCATGAAGATTGGACAATAAATGTGGCCTTTACAGTGTTAACAAGCTTTTCTAAAGCCATATATAGCCATATAAGGAAAAATGCCCCGCCCCAAACGGCCATGTTTTTCAACCAACCGGCATCATTTTCGAACTCGTCCAAGATATCATTGGAATGAATGTTCTGACCAAGTTTCATGAAGATTGGACAATAAATGTGGCCTCTAGAGTGTTAACAAGATTTTACTATAGCCATATTCGGAAAAATGCCCCGCCCCTTGGCAGCAATGTTTTTCAAGCAAAGGTTACCATTTTTTAACTCATCCAAGATATCATTGGGACAAATCATCTGCGCATGTTTCATGAAGATCGGAAAATAAATGTGGCCTCTAGAGTGTTAACAAGGTTTTACTAAAGCCATATAAGGAAAAATGCGCCGCACCCTGGCGGCCATGTTTTTCAACCAACCGGCATCATTTTCGAACTCGTCCAAGATATTATTGGAATAAATCTTCTGACCAACTTTCATGTAGATTATGCAATAAATGTTTACAAGGTTTTACTATAGCCATATATGGAAAAATGCCACGCCCCTTGGCAGCCATGTTTTTCAAGCAAACGTAACCATTTTCGAACTCGTCCAAGATATCATTGAGCCCAATCTTCTGAATAAATTTCATGAAGATTGGACAATATATGTGGCCTCTAGAGAGTTAACAAGGCAAATGTTGATGGCGCACGGCGGACGACGCACGACGGACAAAAGGCGATAACAAAAACTCACCATGAGCAGGTTGTGCTCAGGTGAGCTAAAAACAAAAGTTCCGATCAAGGTGCAAAATGATTATGCAAAAAAATGTGAGTTCTTTCTTGTTCACAATGTTTCAATTAAGTCACACACAGAACTGCCCAACTCAAGCAGCAATGCTTTAAACCACTGAAACCATTGGTAATGAAAGTGGCTTTAAGAGTGTTGACCATAAAAAATGTTTCATATTTAATACTGACATTCAAGGGCATACAAAAAAGCTCCGTTGATGACATAAAACAATTTATATGTTAACATATTCAGGACTTTGATGTATTACAAACTAAATACAGACATGCAGCCGGATTGTTTCTGAAACAATCAGTTATGAAAATAATACTTTTGTTTAAAGTAATTTATGACACATCAATATTTAATTTCTAGGCAAATTGTAATGACAAAACATGTGATAATTGTAAACATTTCCACTACAGAACGATCTATATGACATGTACAATTTTAACCCTTAGATTAATGTATGGGTGACAATTCTACTGGCATTACAATTATGAAACAAGAAACTGTCGGAGACGGATGATGCTCCCAAAATGTTTTTTGTCACAATATTGCACTATATATTAAGATAAAAGGAAACATCTTGAGGGGCATAACTTTGATCAAAATAATACGAAGGATGGTTTAGCAACTTAACAATTTCAAAGGGCTACAACTCTCTAAATAAATCATCTAACCAGAACCCACAAATAACATGCGCATCTCCTCAAGGTAGTTAAGCTTCCCATAAAGCTTCATTGAATTCTAGTCAGTAGTTTGGGGACAAGAATTGCACCATATGTAAAGTTAATGGAAAATTTCAAAGAGCAATAACTCTGTGAAAAATCATCCGACCAGAAGTGGCTGATAAAATGCACCTCTTCTCTTGGTAGTGAAGCTTCCCATAAAGTTTCATTAAATTCTGGTCATTAGTTGCTGAGAAATAGCGCGGACAAAAATTGTGCACGGACGGACACACGGACAGACGAAGCGGCGACTTTATGCTCCCCCCAAAAATACAAAGATACAACTTCTGACCTAGTTTGGTGAAGATCGGATGAAATTTTGGGACAGACTGACAAACTCTTATATAGCCCGCATTACCAATGGTAATGGGAGTATACAAAAACAAGAGGGCCATGATGGCCCTGAATCGCTCACCTGACTAACCAAATACAATCCCAATCCAGATTTCATCAAGATAAACATTCTGACCGAATTTCCTAAAGATAAGATGAAAACTGTGACCTCTATTGTCTACACAAGGTTTTTCTATTATTTTACCTAGTGACCTAGTGTTTGACCCCAGGTGACCCAAATACAATCCCAACCCGGATTTAATCAAGATAAACATTCTGATAAAATTTTATAAAGATTGGATGAAAACTGTGACCTCTACTGTCAACACAAGGTTTTTCTCTTATTTGACCTAGTGACCTAGTTTTTAACCCCAGATGACCCAAATACAATCCCAACCCAGATTTCATCACATAAGCTCACCATGTCACTTTGTGACAGGTGAGCTAAAAAGCCAAAAGAAACTGTACAAATCATTAAAATATGATTTGTACCTTTTTTTTGGCTATTATTTGGATACCCCCATTACCATTGGCAATGGGGGTATACAAATAAAAGCCAAAGGAAAAAGTACAAATCATTTAAATATGATTTGTACAGTTTCTTTTGGCTTTAATTTATGACAATAAAAGGTAAGTAACAATGTTCTTTTGGAGCACAGCCTTTATATTAAATGAGACTCTTTCTGGTAAAACAGGGCCTAATGCATGTGCGCAGTGTCGTCCCAAATCAGCCTCTGTAGTCCGCACAGGCTAAAAAGAAACAAAACTCTTTGCCCAAACTTTATTTTTGTTTAGAACAATTCCATAAAACCAAAGTGTCTTCCCTTATTAGCCTGTGCAGACTACACAGGCTTATCTGGGATTATCCTTTACATAGATGCATTAAGCCCAGTTTGCCCAGAACAGGCTCAAATGGCATCAACTGGGGTGCTCCTTCTTGTTGTGAGCATTCAGCACTTTAGCGTTCTTGAACAGGACATTGCAGGCCACACACTTGATGGCAGTCGGTAAGCTGTGGATTCCCCGATGCTCCTTAAGCTGAACATTCCACGCAGCCGCATAGCTGCATTGGTCACACTTAAATGGCTTGGTCCCTGTGTGCGTGCGCATGTGGGAGGTCAGCTGGAACGGCTGAACAAAGCTCATTGTGCATTGGTCACATTTGTACGGTTTGATACCTGCCGGAGAAGAACATCGGAGCATTAACCGATATTCACAATGCTCAAGAAAAAATCAAGATTTAACCCTTTACCACATAGATACACACTTTGACACATTTGTAGGCCCTTAAGAAATCAAATTAAACTTTGTTTATCAAAAGTTTTAAATTGTCATCCCTAACTTTAAGATAACGATGAGCACTAAGCAGTAAACAGCAAAACCTAAACAGCCTTCCAGTTACTAGCCAGCTGTTCTGGTTTTATGCTGGCTGCATATACCCATATTCACTTTGCTTCTGAGGAAAGGGTTAAACAACAAGGATAGGCTCTATTGTGTGATGGAGCTTCAACAATCATTTCTGTAAAGAAAATTAAGTTAACAAATTGTATTTTTCGGTATAGTATATATGTGAAAACTTATTGTGCGCCGTTACTAGGGTTATTCACAGACTAAAAGAATGGCAGAGGCCTGAAAAAGGGGCTGGGTGACCATTTTTGTGAAATTTAATGGATTGTAGACAGTGTAAATTATATGTGATTGAATTATGCTGTTTGTGCTTGTACTTATATTCAACTATCCGTTCAACATGAGTAATGTTCTTTACTAAATACCATTGATGTTTATATCAAGTAATGCTTCATGTTACTTTTTGAATGGTCAATAGGAAATAAAAACACATAAGGTGTTTCTTTATTAACAATTTTCTGTAATCTGTATTAACTTGACCTAGCAACCTGGTATATATGTATGTCAGACTACTTCCCACAAAGGTTCACTTCTGCGCAGTTATTTTAAAATCGATCCCTCCTAGGCTCACACCCAACACTATGCCTCATCATTCTCATAACTTCGGCCAAGTAATTTCAAATTCTACTCAAGGTTGACAAGTGATGATCCTGACACCTAAAGGTCCTTGAACCCATGCAACAACAACTTTTTCCAAAATGTGGGTGCTTTATGACAGGCATATACAACTTGTAATAATAATTGAATCTTTGTCTGGGAAAACGGGGCTTAATGCATGAGTATTAATTGTCCCTGATTAGTCTGATTAGTTTGAATGTTCTGCTGAAACTGGATTTTTTCAGCGAAGAGACTTTGTTTGAACTTAAAATACCATAATGGCAGAAAGTGGCCTGTGCAGACTGCCTAGGCTAATCTGAGATGACACATAATGCACATGCATTAAGCCCCATTTTCCCAGATTGAGGCTCAATTATAATTTCAGAAACCCCAAACATCAGTTTTTTTAAACAATATTCACCCTAAAAAATATATAATTAAATAAACATCACATTGCTCTTTATGTGTGAAGCAAGTTGAATAATCATAATATTATATCATGTAAGTATACATGTACATGTAATGTACTTTTCCAGTCATGACAGTATTTATTGTTGTATACATTTATAATCAGTGTTATCTGTCACCTGATGTATCCTCCAGGTATGACAATATTTAGTGTTATATAATCTGTATTATTTGTCACTTGATGAAACCTCTCTCTAAACATAACTATTAATTTCTTTAACATCTAACACATGTTGTGTGATATAACAGTTCTTGCAGACATGAAAGCAAGATGATAAAAGTGGGGCATAAATCAGTGATTTTTTACCATTTGGGATCATGAATGGTATCTGTAAAATCAGGAAATTTCAAGTCGTAAAACTAGGATTGCAGAAAATGGTTTCCAGATCTCGCTCTTGAGGAAAAGTATTTAAGTAAGCGTGCCATAACATCTAATGTCAAATACTTAAAGGGGCCTTTTCACGGTTTAGTAAATTGACAAAATTAAAAAAAAGTTGTTCCAGATTCGCAAATTTTCGTTTTAGTTATGATACATGTAATTGTGAGGAAATAGTATTTCTGAATATTAACCATGCTCTAAATATCCTCTTTATGCATCTTTTGATGATTTGAAAACTCGAAAATTATAAAGCGTTGCAACGCTAAACGATTAAATAATTTGGAAAGTTCTGTTGTTGTCGTTATATTTTGGGAAACTACGTGGATTGCTTACATAGGTAAAAAATACATCCGCTCATAGCATGAGCATGGATGGTCAAGTGGTCTAAACGGGGACTTTTTACTCCAGAACTCCAGGGGTCAGTGGTACGAGCCCAGTTGAGGGTTAACTTTGTTATTCATTTTTTAAAATTGTTTTCTTGTTTCCTTTACTGGAGTTTTTAGGTCCAATGTTTAAATTTATCAATATAAAACATTTAATGACCAGCTTCAATACATGCCAAAATCTGTGAAAAGGCCCCTTTAATAGCATTTGCTACCCCACCCATTATAACAAATACAATAACACACATCTGAACCAAACTGTACTTGATTAAACAATTTCATAAATTGAAGGACCTGATATAGTTTTAACAGACAGTGCATTGTTTGGGCATGCAGAAGACAATACTCTAAACCAAAGCAGAATGATTTGAACAATATTTAGAGAAATATGCAAACTAAATTAATGTTCAGTTTTTATTGGGAATTTTTGTAATATTTAAATAATGAAGGGTCCATTCCATTTGGAGAATGGGTTGGTCATTGGGAACAGGTCCGCAATTTTTTATTTAAGAAAAAAAATCAATGGGTCAATTGACAGCTTAAGGCACACTCAAATCTCAAAGATACCAAGTATAATTTAAATACATGTACCTTTATAAAATATTAGCCTCATTCTGAGTAAACAGGGCATATATCGTGGTCCCAGATTAGTCTGTGCAGTCCACACAGGCTAATCAAGGAAGATACTTTTTATAAGTTAATTTTTCACTTAAAAATCCAGTCTAGGCAGAAAGTGTCGTCCCAGATTAACCTATGTATATCGCAAAGGCTAATCTGGGACGATACTTTACGCAAATGCATCAAGGTCTCTTTTCCCAATGGAAGGCTCACATGTAGTAGCAAGTAGTTTTGTTTGCAAAAATGCAAATTTGAACCTCACAAAAATGACAAAAAGGGCTTGAACTGTGCTAAGTTTAAGTCGAGAAATATTGTCTTTGGGCGATTACCTTACATAATGACCCAGAAGGCAGTCTAAACATGGTATGTGGGTATCTGTAATAGATAATTTCATTGCACAAATCTTACTCAATCTTACTCACACAACCTACCATCATGAGTCCTCATGTGATACTTGATTTTGCTTGAAGATTTTGCAGTGTAGGAACATTTTGGGCACTGGAAGTCTCGAATGTTGCAGTGCACATGTTTTATGTGTTGAGTGAGATCATTCTTAGAGTTGATCAGTTTTCCACAATCATGACAAAGCCAGCCTTTTTTCACATTGTCTTCTGATGCGCCTTGGCAATTTGCTACATGTTGCTCATAACAATCCTTAGTCATGTCTAAGAAACGCAACTTGCACTTTTTACAGTATGCCATAATTTCGGGGTGAACTTCACACTTATGTTTTTTAAGCTCACTCTGCTTGAAATAAACAGCTTCACACTGGCTACAATTCCACCTAGCTTCATTGTGTTGTTTAGCCATGTGATTTCTATATGCTTCTAGCCCTGTGAATTCTACTCCACACAGTTCACAGCTATAACCCATGATGACTAACCTCTTTGTCAAGTTAGGATGAGCATCCTTTTGATGCTTTTTTACATCAGCTTGCTTGTTAGATTCATAGTCACAAATTTTGCAGCGTAGAATTCCATTCACATGCTTTTCAATGTGTTCTTCAAATGCTGTCTTGTCCTCTGCTTTGAAGCGTTTACAAACTAAACATGAAAACAGTTCCTCGAAAACATCAAGATTCCGATCTTTCTGAGAAACAGATGGTACTTTCACAACAGTGTATTTGTCTGCATGATCTTCAAGCTTTATTGATTTCCATTTCAACTCACTTTTAACTTTCATTTTCATGTCATCTGTGATTCCAACACATGTTTCTTTCATGATCTTTTTCTTTTTAACTTTGGGTACTTTCCTGGCACAAAGATGGTTAGATGACACAACATTCTTTTTCATTTTATTTTCACTGGATTTTAACAATTTATTATCTTTACTATTAAGCTGCAATTGAAAGTCAGGGTCTGCTTCAGATGGTTCAGAGTCAGATTCTTTGTCAGATGCTACAAAGTCAGGGTTTTCATCAGATAATTCAAAGTCAGGGTCTTCTTCAGTCTCTGACATTTTTTTCTTTCTTTTTCTTCCCCGATTCATTTTACATGCTTCTACAGTCATACTCATAGTATCTGTAATATCATCTTCACTTGAAATATCTTTAGCTAAATCACCAAAATGTCTATCATTTGTTTCTTCGTCTGAATCATCAGGTAATTCCAGAGCTTTGAAGTCAGGTCGATAGCCCTTTGATCGTAATCGTGTACTTTTCCTTCGAGACTCAAACTTCTTATCAAGTTTTTCATCCTCTTCATCAAGGTACCTTACTTTAGATTTGTTCTGAATGAAGTTTTCTAGCAGTTTCATTTCTTTCTGACAGCTTTCATTATTTGACTGATCCTCCTCCTTGTCAGACAGGGCAAAGTCAGGGTTTTCATCTGATAATTCAAAGTCACATTCTTTGTCAGACAGTCCTAAGTATGAGTTTTCATCAGATATTTCACATTTAGGATCTTCATAAGTCGTTGACATTTTTCGCTTCCTTTTCTTCCCCCAATTGTTCATGTTAGGAGTTGGTACAGTCATACTGGTGGTGTCTTGTACTGTTAATGTATCAATTACTGAATCATCCAGATCTTTCTTTATAATGATGTCTTGTTCACCTTTTCTCGTCAGGCTTTTGTTGTCTATGGTGGCATCCATATGTTCATCCTCAATGACTGCTTTATCTGACATCAACTCTTGTCTAATAAAAGAATAAAATTTCAATCAAATTAGTTGAATTGATATCTGAGATATATCCCTGAAAAGTTTGTGACAGATTGACAAATGGTCAATGCCAAAACGATATCCCTCCTCCTTTAGCTGGGAATGATAAGTAAAAGTACCCCCCCCCCCTTGGAAATGTGTTTGCTTGTGTGACAGCATTTGTTTTAGAGAGTAGAATAAAATTTGTAAAACATGGCACTGGAGTTATGCTGTAGAGAATTAAATATATGGAAATGAAAGAAAAAAATAAGGCTATAAATAGTTACTGTTCTTGATCACTGTATTTTTCCTTAAACTCATCTATTCATTTTACAGTGAATACTTCAGTGTTCAAATTTATATATTATTGTAAAATTAGATAAAGGGAGATATTAACAATGGCTGTTTGTAAAACATGCATGCCCCCCATATGGGCTGTCAGTTGTAGTGGCAGCCATTGTGTAAATACGTTTTTTGTCACTGTGACCTTGACCTTTGACCTAATGTAAGTTATCATCCAGAAAAAATTGTACTATTTCAAGTCACTGTGACCTTGACCTTTGACCTAGTGACCTGAAAATCAATAGGGGTCATCTGCCAGTCATGATTAAGGGGGGAGTGAGAGGGGGGTATTATGTGGGGTGTGGTAATTTATAAGATGTTTAAAAAAAATTGGGGGGGGGGTGGGGGTAGGGGAGTGAGAGGAGGGTAAATGTGGTGTGTGGTAATTTATTAGATGTTTAAAAAAATGGGTGAGGGGTGGGGTGGTGGGGGGTGAGAGGGGGGTATAATGTGGGGGTGGGGTTATTTATAATATGTTTAAAAAAAAGATTTGGGGGATTGGGGGGTAGTGGGGTGGGGAGGTGAGAGGGGGGTAATAATATGGGGTGTGGTAATTTATTAGATGTTTAAAAATTATATTTTTTTTTGGGGGGGGGGGGGGTGGGGGGTAGGGGGGGGGGGTAGGGGGCAGGGGGGTGAGAGAGGGGTATGATGTGGAGTGTGGTAATTTACAAGATGTTTTAAAAAATATTTTTTTTTTGGAGGGGGGGGGGGGGGTAGGGGGGTGGGGGTAGGGGGGGGGTGGGGGGGTTAATAATGTGGGGTTATTTATTAGATGTTTAAAAAAAATTATGGTGGGGGGTGGGGGTGGGGGGTAGGGGGAGTTAAGAGGGGGGGTCTTATAATGTGGGGTGTGGTAATTTTCTTAGATGTTTAAAAAAAATAAACTGGGGGGGTGGGGGGGTAGGGGGGTGGGGGGGGGTAGGGGGGGGGGGGGGGTGAGAGGGTGGGGTTATAATGTGGGGTTGTGGTAATTTAGAAGATGTTTATACCAAAAAAAATTGGGGGGGGGGTCGGGGTGGGGGGGAGAGTGAGAGGGGGGTTTATAATGTGGGGTGTGGTAATTTATTAGATGTTTAAAAAAAAATTAGGGGGGGGGGTGGGGGGTGGGGGGTAGGGAGGGTGGGGGGGTAGTGGGGATGGGGGTGGGGGTGAGAGGGGGTATATTTGGGGTGTTGTGGTTATTTATTAGATGTTTTAAAAAAAAATAGGAGGGGTGGGGGGGGTGGGGGGGGTAGGGGGAGTGAGAGGGGGGGTATAATGTGGGGTGTGGTAATTTATTAGATGTTTAAAAAAATTAACTGGAGGGGTGGGGGGGTGGGGGGTAGGGGGGTGGGGGTGAGAGGGGGGTTATAATGTGGGATGTGGTAATTTAGAAGATGTTTATACAAAAAAATTGGGGGGGGGGGTGGGGGGATGGGGGGGGTAGGGGGGAGTGAGAGGGGGGGTATAATGTGGGGGTGTGGTAATTTATTAGATGTTTAAAAAAAATAGGGCGTGGGGGTGGGGGTATAGGGGGTGGGGGTAGTGGGGGTGGGGGTGAGAGGGGGGTATAATGTGGGGTGTTGGTAATCTAAAATGTTAAAAATTAGATGTTAAAAAAAAATGGGGGGGGGGGGTAGGGGGTGGGGAGGTGAGAGGGGGTAATAAAGTGGGGTGTGGTAATTTATAAGATGTTTAAAAATTATTTTTTTTTTTTTTTTGGGGGGGGGGTAGGGGGGGTGGGGGGGTATGGGGGGTTGGGGTGAGAGGGGTAATAATGTGGGGTGGGGTTATTTATTAGATGTTTAAAAAAAATTAGGGGGGGGTGAGGTGGGGGGGGGAGTGAGGGAGGGGGGTATAATGTGGGGTGTGGTAATTTACTAGATGTTTAAAAAAAAAAAAATTTGGGGGGGGGTGGGGGTGGGGGGGGAAGGGGGGTGAGAGGGGGGTATAATGTGGGGTGGTGGTAATTAATCAGACGTTTTAAAAAAATTGGAAGGGGTGGGGTGGGGGGTGGGGGTGGGGGGTAGGGGGGAGTAAGAGGGGGGTATAATGTGGGGTGTGGTAATTTATTAGATGTTTAAAAAAAATGGGGGGTGGGGGGGTAGGAGGGGTAGTGGGAGTGAGAGGGGGGTTATAATGTGGATTGTGGTAATTTATTAGATGTTTAAAAAAAACTTGGGGGGTTGGGGGGATAGGGGGGGTAGGGGGGATTGAGAGGGGGGTATAATGTGGGGTGGGGTTATTTATTAGATGTTTAAAAAAAAAATTGGGGGTGGGGGTGAGAGGGGGGTTTAATGTAGGGTGTGGTTATTTATTAGATGTTTAAAAAAAATGGGGGGTGATATCCTCTATTCATTAAACATGAAATTTTAACTTATTGCATTTGTTTCCCCTGTATATAAGAAAGATATAATAGTGTATTACCTCCCCTGTCCTGCTTTTATTTATATTACTCAACAAAATTAAACATTAACACAATATTTAATATACAAAATATACAAAAAAAATCATATTCTGATAATATTTTTACTGATCCACTTTATTTTACTCAAAGGATGATGTTTCATTGGACTGATAATTATAGATTTAGGATTACAGACCAGTTGCTTCAGTTATATTGTTCAGAGTTCGCCCTGTTGGCCGTGTATGCATTCTTGAGTTACCATCCAAAAACCATTTTACTATTTCGGGTAACCGTGACCTTGACCTTTGACCTAGTGACCTCAAAATCAATAGGGATCATCTGCAAGTCATGATCAATGAACCTATGAAGTTTCATGATCCTAGGCCCAAGCGTTCTTGAGTTATCGTCTGACAACCACCTGGTGGACGGACCGACAGACAGACCGACAGACAGACAGACAGACAGACCGACATGAGCAAAGCAATATACCCCCTCCTCTTCGAAGGGGGGCATAAAAATTGAAAAGCTAAATTATTTTCTATGAAATTAAATTAAATATAATTTAAAGTTAAAAAACAAATAAAATATATAAACATATATATATATATATAAAGGGAGATAATTTAAAAAAATACGGCCAAAAGAGTTATGGTTTATGTTCACTGCACTTCTCCTAGTTGCCATCTGTTTATATTTTTAGTTTCAAGTAAATCCCTTCAGTAGATTTAGAGTTGTGCTCCGGACAAAAATTAAATTTGAAATTAAATAAAGGGAGATAATTAAAAAACTTAGGTAGATAGAATCATGGTTCTTAGTCAATGCACTTTTCCTACTTGCCATCTGTTTATATTTCAAGTTTCAAGGAAATCCCTTCAGTAGATTTAGAGTAATGCTCCGGACAAAAATTACTTTGAAATTATATAAAGGGAGATAATTCAAAAACTAAGGTAGATAGAGTTATGGCTCTTAGTCACTGCAGTTCTCCTACTTGCCATCTGTTAATATTTTAAGTTTCAAGTAAATCCATTTAATAGATTTGGAGTTATGCTACGGACAAAGTTACAGACGGACGGACGGACAGACACGGACGGGACCAATTACTATATCCCCTTCAAAAAAAATTTCGCTGGGATAATTAGGGATGGGGAATGAATTCTGAAATGATATTTAAATATATGTGTTTCCTTATTTGTATATATTTGAATATTTGCTTTATAATCATCTAGATTCAATGTTAACCTAACCTTTCCTTTTCATGGTATTCCTTCAAAATGATTGATGTGCAATAAACTCAATTTTGCGTCATACCATCAAATGTTAAAAAGTAAAAAACACCTATCCCTATATTGATGTTTACACAAGTTCTGATTTAGAATTGAATTTTAAACGCCTTTTGTATAAATTGTTTGTTTTGCAAGAAAAGAGCGGCAATTTCTTAAAAATTCATGTAATGTCACCTCTTCCGCATACTTACAATGGTTTGGGGATTGCCTGTTGTATAACAACTTTGTAACATTTTATCTTAAATGCGAATGAAATGCAATAAATATTTCCATTTAAACATAGAAACACATAAATGAAAATGTAATTGTTCAGATATTGAATTGTGGCATACAATTACTATATACATCCTCCCTGTTGACATGCTATTCTTATGCAAATTAAAGCATCTTATTTAAATGAAGAGGTTGTATGAGAAGAAATGATGATAAGAATCAATAAGTGACACCAGTTAAATGTCCACAAAAACTGTGTTGGTGTCAGTATTGGCTTGGTGGTGTTGTCATAAAAATCAATTAACCCTTTCCCACTCAGGCTGAATGGGTCAAGTTCCCTACGGGTACTACTTCCCCGTACCCCGGGTACTTTGAAGTATACTTCACCTTACACCGATTTTAAATGATACTTTTGGGTACCTCGGTATTCTTACAGGTACCCCATTTTTCCTAAAATAAAATTATTTGTACCCAAAAATTTTCGTACCCAATTTTTTTTTCATACCCAAATTTTTTTTTTGTACCCAAATTGTTTTTTTGTACCAAATTTTTTTTTCGTACCAATTTTTTTTTTCGTACCCAAAATTTGCGTACCCATATGTGAAAAATGTGGGAACAAAAATTTTGGGTATGAAAATAATTAGGGTACGACAATTTTGGGTAAAAACAAAAATGGGTACGAAACTTTTGGGTACAAAAATATGGGAAAAAAATTTGGGTTCTAAAAAAATATGCCAGAAACAAGAGATGTGTTTGTCAGAAAAACAATGCGCCCTACTGCGCTGCTTTGATTTTTGTTTTTGACCTTGAAGGATGACCTTGACCTTTTACCACTCAAAATGTGAAGCTCCCTGAGATACACATGCATGTCCAGTGGTCATTCTGGGCAGCGCCATTGCGGGATTCCCGCATCAAAATATTAATGGGCGAAATCTAAATAATATCAGTGGGCCATTAGGGCGCATACATAATATAATTGGCGCATTAAAAATTATATCAGTGGGATATTTGATTATAAAAAACAGAGCGACGGAATTGTACTGAGAACTCTAAACACGGGTTTGCTGAGTCGAAATGTAGGTGGAAAATAACCGTTGCTTGGCTACCGCGGGCGCACTGTGTTGAATCCTGCACTTCCATTGGTTGATAGATGTCACATGTCAGCAAACTGTGTATACGTCATCAGAAAGTGTTGACAAAGTTTGTCAACATATTTTGTTGCGATTTTCAAACGTTTTTAAGAAACAATAAAGTGTTTAAACATGTCAAAGTGTAAAGCAGAAAAGGAGAGCAGCGAGAGACAAACTCTCCTTCATTTTTTTTAACAAAAAACCAAGGGAAAGTGAAAAGACTTCTGATCAGTATGGTGGCAAAACAGCAGATGCTTTGGCCGAAGCGAGTAGGCCTACATCGTTTGCTGGTCAAGCTGGCCATTGGCCCACCAGCAATCTGGCCCAGAATGAACACTAGCATGTCAAATATCAAGTTGCTATCTTCAATATTGCAAAAGTAATGACCAAGGTTAAAGTTTTGTGACACATACAATGACAGACAGACAGGCCAAAAACAATATTCCCCCAATCATTTGATCCGGGGAATAAAAAGTTAATATTTTCAGTATATTCGGTAATAAAATTTTGCGATGTGAAATTGAAACCAAATCACGAAAATAGGTGACATAACGATATACAGACTATAAATAACGCAAGTAGATTGAAAATTTTACATATTAAATATACTTTATACAATTTACTACGCATGCACAATTTGCATTCCTGGGTTTACCATGTGACGATGATGTGATGATTATCTGGTAGTTACCTGGTACACATATCCAATACAATTTTAATCAATATAAACTAACAAGCGGGCCAAGATGGCCCTAGTTCGCTCACCTGAGAGGAGTCGGTTCATTAAATCTTTACAAACTTGACTAGATATTGTCCAGACAAACATCCTTTTCAAGTTTCATCATTATTGAACCAAAACTCTAGCGTATGGAGTGCTTTTGTTTTTTAAGATTTTACCTGGTGACCCATATTTTAAGTTGACCCCCCTTACCAAACATCAAACTTTGCTTACGAAAATAAATCTTTTGACCAAGATTCATAAAATCTTTAAAAAAAAATTGTGACCTCTAGAGTGTTTACAAGGATTTTGTATAATATAATGAAAATTTTGACATTCTTAGGGCAATAATTATGGCATTAATTATGTGATTTTGCTCATTATCAAACTTGACAGAGATCTTTCAGCAACTTTCATAAAGAATGCTTGAGAAGTGTGAATGCTAGAGTGTTTACAAACCAAATGTGGACCAACGGACGGCGGACAAAGACCAATTCTAAAACCTCACCTGAGCAAAAAGGTGAGCTTAAAAGTGTGTTTCACCGATCTGAGCCGTTTTCCACCTTGTCCGAGAAATCAATAAAACCAATGTATTGACTAAGTTTCATGATGATTTGGCAAAAAATGAGACTTCTATAGTGTTCGATCAAAGGTTTCTCTCTAGTCATATAAGGAAAACTGCCCCCCCCCTGGCGGCCATGTTTTTTTACCGATCGGGACCATTTGCAAACTCATCTGAGATATATATAAAACCAATCATTTCACAAAGTTTCATGATGATTAGGCAGAAAATGTGACTTCTAGAGTGTTCACAAGCTTTTTTTACTATACAAATATAAGAAAACTGCCCCCACCCTATATACATATAGAGAAAAATGCCCCGCCCACTGGCGACCATGTTTTTTCACCGATCTGGACCATTTTCAAACTCGTCCGAGAAATCAATAAAACCAATGTTTTGACCAACTTTCATGATGATTTGGCAAAAATTGTGACTTCTAGAGTGTTTACAAGGTTTCTCTATAGCCAAAAAAGGAAAACTGCCCCGCCAACTGGCGGCCATGTTTTTTGACGGACCGGAACCACTTTTGAACTCAACCAACATATCATTAAGACAAACACTTTGACAAAATAACATGAAGATTGGGCATAAAATGTGACTTCTACAGTGTTTACAAGTGTTTTCCCTTTTTTGACCTAGTGACCTAGTTTTTGACCCGGCACGACCCAGTTTCGAACTCAACTGATATTTCATTGGGACAAAGCTTCTGACCAAGTTTCATGAAGATCGGACAATAAATGTTGCTTCTAGAGAGTTTATGAACAAATGTGGACGGACGGACAGACGACGGACAAAGACCGGTCACAAAAGCTCACCTGAGCAATCAGGCGAGCTAATAATTGTAAAAACTAGAGAGCAGACACCATGCTAAATCCTTGAAATGCACTTAGTGACCCAGTGACCTAGTTTTTGAACTGGCATGACTCATATTCGAACTTGACCTAGATATTGTCTTGATACAACTTCTGACCAAGTTTGGTAAAGATCAGATGAACACTACTTCAATTAGAGAGCGGACACCATGCTCAATCCTTGAAATGCACTAAGTGACCCCGTGACCTAGTTTTTGACCCGGCATGACCCATATTTGAACTTGACCTAGATATTGTCTGGATACAACTTCTGACCAAGTTTGGTAAAGATCGGATGAAAACTATTTGAATTAGAGAGCGGACACGAAGTGTGACCGACCGACCGACCGACGGACAGTGCGAAAACTATATACCCCCTTTTCTTTGAAATGGGGGCATAAAAACACAATTAACGCGCTTCAAAATTGACCCCAGCATTTTTCAATTTGACTCCTCAAAATTTCAATCCAGGGGTCATTGACTTCTGGTTTTAAAATCTACTGAAATCCCTGCATCATATTCATTATCATCATCATCATCATATTCATCCTAATCATTATCATTGTGCACCAACATCCGCATTACAACTTTTAATTTTTTTTAGAGTGTTGACATGGTTTTAATATAGTCATTAAAGGAAAACCTCCCCACCTCCTGATGGCTATGTTTTTTAACAGACCGGAACCATTTATACAGATTATTAGATGTTTAAAAAAAAAAGATATCATTACAAAAATCTTCGGACCAAGTTCCATGAAGATTGGACTATAAACGTAACTTCTAGAGTGTTTACAAGTTTTACTACAGCCATACAAGGAAAACTGCCCCGCCCCCCTTGGCTGCCATATTTTTTAACGAACCGGAACCAATGTCAATCTCAAGCGAGCTATCATTGAGACAAATAATATGAACAAGTTTCATGAAGATTGGACTATAAATGTGACTTCTACAGTGTTAACAAGGTTTTACTATAGCCAAATAAGGAAAACTTCCCCACCCATAGTCCATATAAATGGACTCCCAGAGCCTTTGATAATTTTTGCTTTGGCAGCTCTGAGAGTCCATATGCACCCCTTCATAAACATGGGTGCAGTTCAGCGCACGGAATGCGTGCGCTTCACTAAACAGACGTCGTTTGAGACAAATTGAGGAAAAATAATGAATAAACTTCATAAACATGTTAAATTTACCCGAATGGCAACCTACAGATGTTATCCTTTGCATGCACCCTATAAAAACACGACGATGTTTCAACACACTTTTCTCGATGACATTTTTATGTTTAAATTTGAAACAGTGTATTCTGTATCGATTACCACATCGTTATGGACTTTAATAGGCTCCATCACATAACCCGACGTGCAAAATATTGGTGTACTGCGACCTAACGAATATTGGGTCAATTGGTCAATTTTCCAATATGGCGGATACAGCATACAAAAGAAAAACTCAGTCAATAAAAAGCAATTATTTCTTGCTTTAATGGTACCATTTGGATGAGTTTGTGGTTTAGACAGGTAAACTTTAATAAGTTCTTGCAGTTTCAGTGTTCCTTAACCCTTGCATTGTTGATAACATTTTGCACCCATGGACAAGACAGAGCGCGCATTGCAACTCTCAGCAACCCATTGGGTTATAAACATGATAAAGCTGAGAATTGAATTATTGCCACTACCCCACCCCTTTTCGGCCATATTTTTCAACGGACCGGAACCACTTTCAAACTCAACGGAGCTTTCATTGAGACAAATAATATGACCAAGTTTCATGAAGATTGGACTATAAATGTGACTTCTATAGTGTTCACTTTAGCCATATACGCATAACTGCCCCGTCCCCTGGCGGCCATGTTTTTCAATGAACCGAAGTCATTTTAGAACTCAGCCCTGATATCATTAGAACAAAAGTTCTGACCAAGTTTCATGAAGATTAGACTAAAAATAAGACTTCTAGAGTATTAAAAAGGTTTTACTAAAGCCATGTTAGGAAAACTGCCCCGCCCCCTGGCGGCCATATTTTTCAACTGACCAGAACCTTTTCGAACTCAGTTGAGATATTATTGGGACGAAAGTTCTGACAAAGTTTCATGAAGATTGGACAATAAATGTGACTTCTAGAGTGTTAACAAGCTTTTTCTTTTATTTGACCTTGTGACCTAGTTTTTGACCTCACATGACCCAGTTTCGAACTAGACCAAGATAGCATTGGGACAAATCTTCTTACCAAGTTTCATGAAGATCAGAGAATTATTGTGGCCTCTAGAGTGTTAACAAGGCAAAATGTTGACAACGGACGACAGATGACGGACGACACACGAAGGACAAAAGGAGATCCTTAAAGCTCACCATGAACAAGTTATGCTTAGGTGGGCAAAAAATAATGTTAGCAGACACTGTTGTCTCTGATCAGCCTGTACAGACTGCACAAGCAAATCTGTGAGGACTCATACCCACATGCATTAAGCACAAGCTGCCTAAAACGCGGTTCATATACCGGTAAACTTACAGATAAACACCTGTGGAGTCTACCACAGCATCTCTGGTTGCTGTCAGAGGGGTCATATCTGCCACATTGGATTCAGTGGCCGGAACAAATGGAACTATGAGGAATATCCCACTTCTCCATGACACGGACCCTCCTTTAGGCTCGGTATACTTGGCTTTGAATGCCTGCATGATGGGCAGACTGCTCAATGTGCAGCCAACATAGGGCGACTTCTTTAAACTGGACCTGAAACGATTGGGGTTCTGTTTTAAGATGACTTCTATTGATTGATATCCTTTGACTTACATAATTTATAGACCAGATTAATACAGTAAAATATGAAGCAAATAGCATTAAAGCAGCCGAGTTGATATTTCTCACAACAATTCGGTTATCTCAACTGACCAGAATTGATCAGTATTAGTCAGATACATTCCTGTATATTGATGTGTAGATTCTGCATCACCTAAATATATTATCTCAGAATCTTTTGACAAGTCTTATTATTTGGACTACTAACCCAGTCTATATGCTAATCATTAGTCTGAAGCCCTCGGCTAGTTTGACGTAACCATTTGATCTTTGACAAAAACCGAGTGTTCTGAATGAATATAAAGCCAACTTACATCATAGCGAATGAAAAGGACATCATGTTAGACAAACCCACAGGATAGTACAGCAAACACACAGCATACCATGATAAACACACAGCATACCATGACAAACACACAGCATACCACGATGAAAACACAGCATACCATGACAAACACACAGCATACAATGACAAACACCTAGCATACCATGTCAAAACACAGCATACTACAATGTATGAGCAGCACACAGCATGCCATCACAAACACACAGAATACTATCACATACACACACCATACTATGGCAAGCACACAGCATAGTATTATAAGCACATAGCATATGATTTTTAACCCACATCATTTCAATGACATTCATAGCATACCATCACAAACACACAGCGTACCATCACAAACACACAACATACCATTTCAAACACACAGCATGCCATGAGAAACACACAACATACCATGACAGACACACAGCCGACTATGGTAAACACATATCATAACATCACAAACACACGGAATACCATCACAAACACACATTATAATGCCATCACAAACACACAGCATAATATGGCAAGCACACAGCATATAATAATAAACACATATCATATGATTTAAACCCAAATCATTTCAATTAAACCTCCAATATACCAAGAGTCAACAGGAGACAGACTAGGCGTTCCATACTTCAGCAAATATTTCAAATTATTAGTACGACAAGACCGACTTTAAAAAATAAGGTGTTCCAAAGTATTCACAATAGGCCTATATAGAAAATTACCCCACCCACCCTGGCGGCCATGTTTTTAATACCCAGATTTAAAAAAATATATATATATAAGGAAAATGCTTCTTACAAACATTTAGAGAAAACTGCCCCATCCCCTGGCGGCAATGTTTTTCCACTGATCACGACCATTTTCAAATTCATCCAAGATATCAATAAAATCAATGTTTTGACCAAGTTTCATGATGATTGGCCAAAAAATGTGACTTTAAGAGTGTTCACAGGCTTTTTCAGTATATAAATATAAGGAAAATGACCCCCCTCCGGCAGTCATGTTACTAGATGGATCAAAACCATTTTTGAACTCAACCGTCATATCCAGGCAACAAGGGTTGTTAACATTGTTTTGTGAAAAGAAAAGGTTTGCTGTTTCGGAGAATATATAAATTATGCGTTATCAGTAGTTTTGTGTGTGTGTGTGTTTAATTTTTTTTAAATAGACATTTGTTACCCGTAGCGACAAAGCTATTATTTTGGATAAAAGTAATATGAGGACAGAAATTTAATCAAAGTACTGACAGTACTGGTGTGACGATGCTTTTGAGAGGATGGATATAAAAGCATCAAGTTAAGTTTATCTACATCACCACAATCACCACAATTGTGTATGTTGGTACGAAAAAAAAATTTGGTACAAAAATTTTGCGAAAAAAAAATGGGTATGAAAACAAATTTGGGTACGAAAAAATATTTGGGAACCAAAAAATTAAGACCGAAATTTTTTTGGGTACGAACAAAAAATTGGGGATGAAAAAAAAATTGGGTACGAAAAAAAAAAATTGGGTACGAAAAATTTTAGGTACGGAAAAAAAATTGGGGGAACGGGAAAGTAGTACCTGTGGGGAACTTGACCCACACTCGCACATTTTCGGCCCTTTCCGTCGATCATCAGGTAAGTTCCTCGAAGGCAATAGTATGAATACACATTTCGGAAGCAGTAATGCGGTCCTACCTACGCGCGTCAAAATGTAAGCGAAATATGTACACAAGTCTGTCAGGAATGATTGAATTAACAAAGAAAATCGTGTATTGATGTAATTTTTTTGAAGGAATGTGCAGAAAATATATTAAACAAGAGCTGTGTTTGTGAAACACAATGCCCCCTGCTGCGCAGCTTTGAACCCATATATTTTACCTTTGACCTTGAAGGATGACCTTGACCTTTCACCACTCAAAATGTGCAGCTCCATGACATACACATGCATGCCGAATATGGAGTTGCTATCTTCAATATTGCAAAATTTGACCTTTGACCTTGAAGGATGACCTTGACCTTTCACCAATCAATATGTGCAGCTCTATGAGATACGCATGCACGCCAATATTGAAAAAGTTATGGCCAATGTTAAAGTTTTGGGACAGACAGACAGACGCTTTATGTTTGACATTTGACCTTGAAGGATGACCTTCACCTTCACCTTTCACAACTGAAAATGTGCAGCTCCATGAGATGCACATGTATGCCAAATATAAAGTTGCTATGTTCAATATTAAAAAAGTTATGGCCATTAAAGTTTTCGGACGGACGGACAGACTGACACACTGACTGACTGACTGACTGACAGTTCAACTGATATAGGCCACCCTACCGGGAGCATAAAAAGCAATGGCGATATTTTTCTCAGCCACATAATTGTTAATAGTTTGATATCACAAAATGAAAGTGAAAGTAGAACTGTAAAAAATGACAACCTGTCAACGTGTTGTTTTTGCTGGCACGAGAGGGCGATTACACTCAATGTGTTCACATTTTGACCATAGGCTTTGTCAATGACCTTTATAGTATGGGTAGCTTTGATATTATTTATTGCTATCATGTAACTGCATGATTGTGTATATGTTTACAATACACAAAGCATAAATAATGATATAAATATACTGATTGAGCTTATAATAATCTGAGAACTATAGCCAGGTCAATTAAGGACTTAAAATACAATTTTGTGTCCTGATTTCATGAAGAAATTACCATGCATGTCCTAGATTTCAAATTCAAGGCCCTGGTGTGACACATTGGTAGCATTACCGTTAAACTGTTACCAGGCTTATGAAATTAGTTTTTATTGAACTATCTAAGGAAATCTAAATCATGCACTGATTTTTCTTGTTTTAATACAGTCATAGAACAGTTGTGGCCTCTGGGTAATGACCAATTTTTGCTTACTTGTCACACCCTTAAAACTTTCCACACGTCTATAATAGCAAATCTGGATTTAGGCCATCTTCAATGGTACATTTAAATTTTAGCTCTGTTACAAGAGTGCTGGTAAAGTCCAGTCACATATTTAAATCTAGGCCATGTCAAAATCAAAGTGTCAAAGACAAATGAAAGATGCGTTCATTAATTATTGTCCAGTTGTTTACTACTGCTGTAAGTTTTTATATAATATGACTGATGAACATCATGTGAGAGAAAATTCACATTATCATTGTATATCAGGTTTAGCAACCTTTTAGATAACAAAGTATGCTAGTTTTCAATGTCGCTTCTGGGGATCGAACCCGTAGGGCTTTTAGGAAGATTCTGAAATTTTCGATCCCTCGAGAGCAACCAAACCAAAAATTAAGTCAAATATTGCCGACTCGGTTTTTTGAGTCGGTTCATGACGGATAATGGAGCTTGATTGGTCATTGTTGGCTCTGGTACTACTTACATGTACCCCGGGTACTCTTAAGTATATTCACATGTACCCTGGGTACTCTTAGTATACTTACATGTACCCCAGGTACGGTAAATAAACGTAATTGTACTTGGTCTATATTAGACTGTACCCGAGTTGTATTCGCGCCCAAAATCCGATGTCGTAAAACGCGCAACCGATTATCTTAAACACACTTCTCTTCAAAAAACACTGCATCAACATGCTTTTTGAGTATGTGTTCCGATAATATAGAGGCCATTCTTCAAAAAATTGACATAAATGTGTATATATAATTATTACAAAAAAATAGTCGACAACAACTGATTTAGGGTTAAATTTCCCGGGTACATTTTAGTATATTTACCGTACCCGGGATACATGTAAGTATACTTAAGAGTACCCGGGGTACATGAACGTAGTACCCGAGCCGACAATGAACAATCGAGCGATACTGGAAGGTGCAACATCTCTCACGCCCCCTAGCATTGCCTTTAGCAGTATTCAATTCTCAACAGGAAAGTGCTGGAGTCATTGATCCTGAGGGACAAGAAAAACAATTGATTAATGTTCGAAATAAATAATTTGATTAATGACAATTCTGTTATTTGAGCCAGGTCACAGGAAAAGCGCAGTCAAATCAGTATCCAATTAAATTATTTGTTATTGTCAGAAAAAAGCTTTTAAGCAAACAGCTTTCAAGCGACTGCTGGCTGATCTAAATCCAAACTGGCCACAATCGCCTTAACCCTTTGCATGCTGGGAAATTTGTCGTCTGCTAAAATGTTTTCTGCTGAATTTGTAAAATAAGCATTTTCTTCATTTTTTTTTCAAAGAATACTATCAGAATAGCAAACAGTTTGGATCCAGATGAGACGCCACGTTCTGTGGCGTCTCATCTGGAACCAAACTGTTTGCAAAGGCCTTTAAAATTCGGTCACGCACTGAAAGGGTTAATGTCACTTTTACTGTGACACAGTTCATTTAACTTTAAAATGATAAAAAGTACTAACACTAAGAAAGAGTACTAACCAGTAAAAGTTTGAAATCAATGTTGAATCTCAGGACAGCTTGGTGATCTGCAAATACCCGATGAAATGTTGATATCGGGTATCATAGTCATTCAATAAGTCGCAAAATGCTCGAATACAATTTATAAAGCACAATGTGACTTATATTGATAACTAAAAATACCAGTAATCAGTATGCCAGTTTTGCCGTGTCAAGCTGTTACGATCCAGAGACCAGAAAGTTCTTCATTCACATCTAGTATATATCCTTCGAATTCCAACTATTGTTGTCATAAGCGGAGATTTAGTGAATAAATAATTCATATATCCTAAATGACAGCTTCTAAATAGCGAAACAAGCCAATGTATGCAGTAAGAAAGTTTTTAATCGAAACTCTCATTAAGGCGGCCATTGTTGAATGTTGAAACACGAACGACAACTCTGCTAGGAGAATGTTATCAATGCTAGGATCCTACGCAGTGGCGTATGCCCAAGGGAAGTAACTGAAAAATCGAGTTATCTCAATCGGACTGGCTCGGTCTTTTACATAGATGGCCATTGTAAAAATTTTTTAGGTGATTATCAAACCTTGGACGCTGCTGTTCCAGCATCGTCAAAAATGGGCATCAGCAAAAGAAAATGGAAGAACATTTTTCAACCAATTGTTGTCCAAATTCGAGATCATTAGATAAGCATCTCAGCATCTTATAGGGGATGACTGTTTACAATCTGTTAAGCAAGAACAATTTTAGATACTGAAAACAACCGTATTTGTTCAAGAGATTGTGTTTTTATAAATTAGTTTTTGCATAATTAAACAAAATATGTTGAATTGTTATCATATACCAAAGTCAGTTATAAAAAAGTAAATGAGTGCGAGAACATGTACAGCTACTAGAAATTCAATATTGATCTTCTTTTATAGTACAAAACATCACTTGATCTTTCTAACAGTTATAAATGTGTGCAAATATAGAAGTAAACACACAAGACATTTGAAAATGTATCATATCAAAACAACTACCAAACTATTTGTAATTAAAATGCACAACAAATCTGTAGCATAATACATTATTCTTGCAAAAACACAACTTTTCTTCAAACAGTTGTGTGTGCTTCTTAAAAGATGTGATAAGTTGTTGTGTTTTTACTACCAAATTGTTCACATTTTTGACAAAGTGTTTTTAAACAACTGGAACAATTTTAGGACTCACCTTGCATTGATATTTCCAATTGAAACAACAATAAAACCAGCTAAAATCACAAATCTTTCATAATCACACACACACTACTGACTAACTGAAAATGGAAGGGGTTAAACATTTCAAGTTGTAATGTCTTATCCATCTTATGAATGATTTCCATCTGACACCAACACAAAGGTCTTTGATGAAAGTGCCCAGTTAATTGTGGTCAATTTCCAGGAGTGTTAAACAATACCCTCCTGGCAACAATGCAGGCACAGGTATAAATCAGTTATATAGAGAGTAGCCTAGGATAAGTGAATAAAAAGTCAAATAAGATTCATATGCAACACTTCTTGTTTTATTGGTTTTACCACTATGTTAAATTTCTGCAAAGATATAGATAACAATTCATAAGTAATGGCAATAATTAATTTCAGTAATGCAATAATTATAATTAGATATTTGGGTTGTGGTTAATGTTTCTGAATCCATTACCAGTATCATCATAATCATCATCATCATAATCATCATCATCATTGTGAACCAACATCCGCATTACATCAAGAGTTTGGTTTTAATATAGGCATATTATGAAAACTGTTGCTACCCTGACAGCCATGTTTTTCAACAAACCGTAACCATTTTCGATCTCAGCCAAGCTATCAATACAACAAATCTTCGGACCAAGTTCCATTAAGATTGGGCTATAAATGTTACTTCTAGAGTGTTAACAAGGTTAAACTATAGCCATATAAGCAAAGCTGCCCCGCCCCCTGGCGGCCATATTTTTCAACAGACCGAAACCATTTTCAAACTCAGCCTAGCTATCATAAAAACAAATGTTCAGACCAAGTTTCATGAAGATTGGACTATAAATGTGACTCCTAGAGTGTTAATAAGGTTTAACTATAGCCATATAAGCAAAACTGCCCTGCCCCCTAGCGTCCATGTTTTTTTACTGATCCGAAACATTTTCAAACTTAACCGTCGTATCCAGGAAACAAATGTTCTGACCAAATTTCATGAAGATTGGACCAAAAATGTGACTTCTAGAGCGTTCACATGTTATCACTACATACATTTAGAGAAAACTGCCCCGCCCCCTGGCGGCCATGTTTTTTCACGGATCTGGACCATTTTCTAACTCGACCGAGATATCAATGAACCTAATGTTTTGAGGAAGTTTCATGATGTTTGGGCTCTATAGCCATATAAAGATTACTGCCCCACCCCCTGATTACCATGTTTTTCAATGGAACGAAACCATTTTTGAACTCATCCAACATATCATTTAGACAAACATTTTGACAAAGTTACATGAAGATTGGGCATCAAATGTGACTTCTACAGTGTTCACAAGGTTTTTCTTTTTTTTTGACCTAGTGACCTAGTTTTTGACCCAGCATGATCCAGTTTCGAACTCGGTCGAGATATTATTGGGACAAATATTCTGACCAAGTTTCATGAAGATCGGACAATATATGTGGCCTCTAGAGTGTTCACAAGGCAAATGTTGACGACAGACGCACGACGGATGACGGACAAAAGGCGATCACAATAGCTCACCATGAGCACGTTGTGCTCAGGTGAGCTAAAAATATAAATTTATATTGTCAGGCTTTTGGATCTGTTTCTATTAATGCATAATGATATGGACTAGTGGTTAAAAATGCTAATAATGAAGACTGCTAGCTCAAATAACATTAAATTTAAGTGTCTTGTTGTGATTTTCAAGTAAAATATTTCAGTTTATCAATCTGGTGGATTTTTTGTGGAATACAGTTTGTCAACCAGTCCAGATTAATCAATTAAGCTAATGCGAATAACCTTCTATTTTCATGAAGATAATGTTTGTATGTTATTGGACGATTTACAAAATCTATATCCTTCAAAAACCTGAAAGATTTTGGTACCAGCAAGTATGATTTTTTGCCAATGACGCTTTTGTTTGTATGACATATTCAACCACTTCCAGTTAATTAAAGGTGTTACAAAAAATTCATAATGGGGTCGTCTCAAAATGTATTTTAACTGTCAGATTTGACAGATGGCCAGCTGTTTTGACAGATCTCATATTTGAGATTGTGTGTATGCTTTTGAAGGCTAATTTTGTTATCTTTTAGTACTGTCTTTAATGTTTACCAGTACTGATATATATATATGATCATTATATCAAGGACAGTCTATTTACCCAGGGACCTATACAGACATATGTTTATCATTTATATTCTTCATGTATTTATATTCCATGTACTGTATTTGTGCAAGATTTTATAACTGTGTCTGAAATGTAATTTCTGTTTCTTTTTTTTGTTAGGCCAAAAACAAAGTCTCGGTTCAGGGAACCCAACCGACCCTATTTTTTGCCCCTGACACTAACATTTTTTTTTGGTCCGCAGAAAAAGATCCGATGGCGATGATTTTCGCCTTTACAGTACGAGTTTTATATATCGGGCATTGTATCTTATAACGACAGATCCATTCGTTTACCCTTTATAAACATGACAGCATCCACGTCTCTTCTGTTGGTGATTAACATCGCAATTTGTGACCACAAAAAAGACTGTCAGGTTATGAGGGTACCCCAACCTCATCAACAGCAGCCAAGATTTTTGACGAGCTTCGTGGGCTGGTGGATTCACAACAAAATGGCGTTAAATGCCTTGTGGAAACATCGCTGTATGGGACATCTTTCTGGGAGATACTCGTCTCATACGTTTAACCGGACGTTTTTGTAACACTTTGAGAGATAACTTTTATGTTGACGGGTTGATTTTTCTGAAATTTCATCTCAACACAATTTGATTCCCAAGTAATAGATTCATACCAAAATATTTGCTTAAAGTCGATGTTAACATGGTTAACGCCTGAATTGAAGTACTGAATTGTTCACTACTAAAATTGTCCGTCAGTGTTTACATTACCCGGAACACTGCTTATAAAAACAAGAAAATGTTAGAGACGAATAAAAACAAGAAACGAAATCATCAATGATAAAATATCTGTTGTCTAACACCGATTGGAATAAATCCATCAACTTACTTCAGAATAAGTTAAAATTTAGTGCATCTCAACTACAGCAAATAAAAATCTATTTTTAGCACAATGCACATAATTATTTCTCTTTTGTCCATCCGTAATTTTCTGAAGTTCACTAGTGACTTCCAAATTCGGCCTTACACTACTAAATTAATACTGTTGACTTTGCGATCATTTTTGCGGTCTTTATACATACTCAGGACCTGAGTGCACTGTTATGAAGTACACCAAGATCGAGCTTATGCCTTACATGGGTCTCTGTGAATCCACTCACCATGTCACCATGTACACATGTTACCAACAGAATTCGCAAAAGGCAAATATGTAATACAAAACAATCCTTTGAATATGTGATAAATTAATACCTTTATCATGAATATAAAAAGACATTGTATTTATGGATGAAAAATGAATACATGACGTGTTCTCTTTTGTGAATTCTGTAAGTAGGTTAGCACTAGTACAGAGGGTGATTAAAAGGCAAAAGGTGCAACTTTTTTATTACAAATTTTTGACTAAGATCTCATAGACTATTCAAAACAGAAATTTAATAATCAAGCCATGAGGAAATATAATTAAAGTAGACTTATAAGAAATGAATTTACCCTTCTGAAATATCAGATATTTCTTCCAACATAGGTCTGATGTCTTTTGTATCTGTAAATGGTGTTGATGACAATGGCACTGTGGCAGATGACATACTCTTTACTGGAGTGATATCTTGAGCTTGATGTATCTCGACATCAGTGTCTGTTTGCATCTCTGTAGGTTTCACAGACTTAGATCCGTACTGTTCCCTGAATATAGAAAATCAAATAAAATTGGATTCAAATTTTTATTACCAGTGCCCCAGATAAGCTGCGTATCTGCGTCTTTCACCCTATTAAAATGTATAAAAACGCAAATAAATACAATATCATGCGTATTGAAAACGCAACCAATTTGACTTTTACGCAAATTCCTTAAATTTGATGCATACAATACAATAGCTTCAATCGAAAATTCTTTGCTCATTTTCGGTATATCCTCTTTGCAATCATTATCGTAATGCGACGTCGCTTTTATTCAGCAAGCGTTTTGATGAAGGAGCAGGCAAACAGTCAAAGTTATTCAAACGCTCTGCGGACTAGATTTCATAGTTTAATTACAGCATCTGACCAAATTCTTTACAACATACATGCATTTTCAATCTGATTTAATCCGTTGCTCATTGTGCATGTATTTGTAAAGCGTCTGTACTTTCAGTTTCTATAATGATGCGAAATAAAAATGTCTAAGAGAGGTTGAAAGACGTCCGCAATTGTTGCGCCAAAATATCAATCGATAGCTAATTTTTTTAACCAAGAAGCAAGAGCCATTTAGTGACAAATCATTCGTGTTATCGATTTTTTAAGTTTAAAGTTTATATTATGGACAGTTTCAAGAATTAAAGATGTTATGAAACATCAGTTTATTATAGTTAATTATAATAGTTTACAGTTTTATTGAATCAAATCAAGTGTGCAGCTTCAACAGAAGTAATCTGAATCTGAATGGATACGTTGAAGTGACCAAGATTGGCTTTTATTCCACGGGGAAAGCAGCAATGATTTTAAGGTATGAATTTGTATAACTCGTTTCACCCTATTTCAAGACCGAAATCACCCTATTTTTTTAAATAAATAGGTGAAAACCCTATTTCCCAAATAATTATCTGGGGCACTGATTACACAAACAAAATTTCTTGCTTAATTTTTGCTTTTAAAACACAAAAACTACAAAAATAATCAAAACTGGATATAGAAAATTTATACGAAAATTAGGAGTATTTGTATGTGGTGAAACTCACAAGTAAAATATCAAAAACAATGAATTTCCCATGGAAAAAAATATTTATTATTTTATTTTACAATTTCCCCCTTTTGAGCCCAGTGTAAAACACTTTCGTTTAGATCGGACTTTCACAATTACAGAGACAAAAATGACAGGCATTCATTGACAAGTGGACAGGCAGTGTTTTTTTTTCAGTTTTGGGGGAAGGGGGTCGGGTCCCCTGAGGGGGGGAAAATTCGCGGGTAAAAGGGGAAAAGGGGGAAATTTCTATGCTTAGCTACATGTAGTAACAGTACAAAATCAAGTTTTAACACTATAATTCACCATACAGAGGGAGAAAAACATAATTCAAACTCTTTTATTCATAAACATGTTATGTTCATGTTCAAAGTTCAACATTTCTGGGCTTTTCAGCGTATTTATCAATTATTCTGGTGACCTCCTCTTCACCAAGTCTCTCCGTGTGCAGACAAAGTCTGATCAGGGACTCCAGTGTAGCTTCCCCAAGCCTGTTTCTCTGTGGCGTGCAAAGCAGGTTGAGCAAACTAAACAGTCTTTCAACACTCTCTTGACCGGACGTTTCTGGCGTTTCATTGCCGGCATTTGAAGAAGACTGACTTTTAAGCTGTACTTGTTTGTAAAGAATATCAATTTATTTTTAAGTTAAAACAGATTTGTCAATTTTTTTACGATAGCTTTTGTTGTTGTGCGACATGATGGAATACCTATGGTTTGCGGTAGATGTCGTAAAGCGAAAGTCGTGATAGTGAACTACGTACGGTTTGCGGTAAAGGCTAAAATAAAGTAAACACGCGGATGCAGTTCAGGAAAATTGTAGTAAATTCGTAACGAAAGACGTATTTAAATGAGGTATTGATTAAAATTGAATAACACTTCCGAGAGGGGAATTTAAAAAATATTTGGAGGAAAAATATATACTCTAAAGATGGGGGAATGGGGCCGAATAACGCAGAATATTTCATCCAAAAAAACCCTGACAGGCTTAGCTACATCAACCGAATTTTGGACAATTTCTCGTGTTTGAGGCCATGTGGAAAGTTTAATACTGCGTTAAATGGAATGACAGAGGTACCGTTTGAAAGATAATTTATTTTGCTGTAAATCTGTGCAGAGTTTTTGTTGATAAACATATGAATTGTGTAGCAGTGCCTTGGAATTCATGTCCGGTAGTAGGATTGCGTTGGTGCCCTTTTCCATTTTCTTACATATACTTTTTTCTTTTTTTTTATTTTTACTGGCCCCTGTGCCTACACCTTCATCCGGAAACTTCTCTGAATGCTAAATTATCTAAATACTCATTAAATCTGTTTATTTTTACAAAATTGATTTGTTAGTTTGTAGGGATTCAAAGGTGTTCTTTATTTTTACAAAGGTGCAGATTAAATGAATTTAGATATTAACGACCCGTGTCAAGTAATGTGTTAATCAATATGTAACAAAGGTGCAGATTGTGTAAATTACGATATTAATGACCAGAGTCTTGTAGGTGTTAATAAGTATTTAAAGGTGTTGATTAAATCATGAAATACACAATTTTCAGACAAACCATAATTTGATGCAAAATTTATTAACAAAATTTGCATCAAATTATGGTTTGTCCGAAAATTGAGTAGTTCATGATTTAATGAACACCTTAAAATACTTATTAAGTATTTTGTGTGTATGTTGTGTGTTGTGTCTTACTAGAATTTAATAATAAAAAATAAATCATAACGTTACTGTCAGTTTTTGTTACCATTTTACACAAATTCAAAACATGTTCGCTTACCAGCAGTCCATCAAAATTGACGCAAATTTATCATGTGTTTGCTGGCAGGACTGCAATTTCAATCTGTTCCACCTTTCCCACACGATCGAAACCAACCGCACAGAGTGATGGCTTTCGTTATATTCTTTTTTTCTGTTTTCATTTTTCTTTCGTACGCGTGTGATTCCTTTCGTCGCCATGTTGTTGTTGTTGTTGTTGTTAAATTCCGGGTGTGTATAAGACGCAGCTTTTAGCGCAGGCTGCAGGCAGGCGCTATCGGCACTCATGTATGTATCAGAGTTTATTTTCAGGTCCTACCGGCCTCTTCACGAAGTCTTTATGGTCCGACCTGCCCCTGTGACCTTTCAGGGGAAAAATATAAATTTTGAGCCAAAGTAGGTCAAATTTACCCCGGCTTCACGGGTATTCGCCAAAGATATAATTTAGATCCAAATATACTAGTGCACGGTGGCCAACGAGACCTTAATGTGCACAGGAAGTTGACAATACAAAGACAAATTCTTGTCTGTACGCAGCTCCACCAAAGGAGTGCAAGCAAGCAGCTCTGCCTTTATGGCCCCTCTCGCTGTCACCGGCCGTCGTCTTCATCCCCGAGGCAGTTTCCCCAGTGCGTTGAGCGTTCTGAGTACCGCTGTCCCGGGGTCCCTCAATAAGGCCACCCCCTCGAAGTTCCAGGCATGCTTCAATACCTCCCCAGGAAAGAAGCTTGTTCTGGTCCGCCCCGTATTTCCTCCACACTGGTGGTCTCGCTGTCCCACTATTCCCGTCCCCCTACAGACGGGACCTCTGGCAGGACCGGGTCAGCGAGCTCCCGAAGATAAACAGCGGTTGGCATGTACGACCGCTGCATCATGGGGAAGACAGCAATCCCAGCAATGTGGAAGACGTCCGGCTCGAGGGTAGCGGATTCAGCTGGATTAGCAGAGCCACTCGCAGAAGTTACCTCTAGGAAGATCCTCTGCGGGGGACTCTCGCCTCGGTCGAGACGCGCACGCTCAAGCTGCTGACCGAGCTATCGGCACTCTGGATCCAACCGGCTTTTTATTACATAAGGAAACTTTACTGAGAATCCGGAGATGGACAAAGTGTTACGATTGGCGCTATCGTGCCATAAAACGCAACCAAGGTGTATCTAGAGCTAGTAGTTCTGCCCTTGGCAGCTTGAGGTTGGCGGCATCTCGTAGTGTCTGATGCTGTCGCACAGAATGAATCCTCACAATCAATCATAAATCTATATACATACGCGATAAAGCATGTCTTTGCACATTATATAAGGTACCGGATGTTAAAATGAGTGTCCATCACGATAAAATGTAAGTTAAATCCGGTACACAAACTTAAATATAATACTAATAAATTGGCACAATAAAATAGATGTATATAGAGTTTGTAGACTAGTGTGCCTTCGTAAAGTACAGCCTATAGTATAAGACGATCTTTGTTTGAAAGCATAGTAGTAGCTAACGCATATGGGGTAAAAAGTTAAAATTTAAAAGCGTATACATTTAGATAAAAAAAATCGCGAGTAGCATCAGATATGCGTTAGCATTGCCCTTAAAGTGATCATGACCCTTTTGCTAGATCACGGCACCAAAGTAGATGGATACTCCAGATGTACTTTCTGGACAGCAGCTCTTTGTATTCTATCTCCTTCTCTGAGGGAAGGTGTCCTTTGTTGACACTAGGATGCGTGCTGTCAAGGATCAGCTGTGTGAAACTATCTGCGTTGTTCACAAGCTCCAGCGGTTCTTCTCTCCCGTGTAGGCGCAAGCACGCATGGAAAAGGGCTCTGTATTTGTCTCTCACAGCAGATCGTCCGCACAAGTAGTATGTGGTATATATGTCGATGAGGCCGATGCTAGCTCCCCTGAATCTCTCTTTTAAGTTGAGGAGAAGAATCGCTTGTAGTGTTCTGTGAAGAGAACACCCCCTCCCCCGGCGTACACATTGACATATGTTAAATTGCCCGGACATTATTGCCTGCTACCTAACACATGAACTTGTGTTTTGCCTGCTACCTCACACATGAACTTGTGTTTGAGTAGATATTGCAAAGAAGTAACCATTCAGCTGGATCGATTCCATCTAAAATCAAGTTGCGCAATAGGATATTATGGTTAACGACGTCAAAGGCTTTCCGTGTGTCCAGTGTTATAAGGTTTAGCTGGTTGTGTATTGTTTCACCGCGCATGCGCCCGCAACCATGGGACCTTATAATTTGCATAACTCGCGACGCTGCAATGATTTTCGCCTATTGCATGTATTTATGATCATTTATACTAGTTTATTATTTTATCGATTCAAAACCGATTTTGACCAGGTCTCCCAAGTCAACCACGATAAAAATATATTTCAATGAATTTATGTAAAGTTTATCTCTCGCTATACGATTTATATGCAAAACAACGATCTATTCTGCAAACTGGGGCTTTAAACTGAAAACGATGGGACTTCGTGGTTGAAGAACCCAAACACGCGTTGGCTAAAATAGCAATCGAGTTAATGTATTTTATGATCCTCGACACCTACAAGGGACAAAGTTTGAAAAACAAACATGTATACATCGCGGTGAGAAGTAATCGAAAAGGCAAGGTTGTATGGAAGAAACTATCGAACTACTGCAGAAAACTAAACTTCTTTAATTAAAAGTTTAAGGTGAAATTGCGGAGATAAGTCCTGAACTATTTTCCAGGAATATAACTTTGTCCAGCATTGACATATTTAAAACAAACGTGGCAAAACGGCTCAGCATGATGAGAATGTGCGTCGCGCGCAAGAACCATATCCCTGGTTACAAATCCAATGCCACAATTTGGGCTCAAACTATTTGGTAAATTTGAAAATGAAACTTTTTCTGTATCACAACTGTGTCCAGCATGAATGAATTTTCAAAAAACTTAGAAGAGATCTGCATAGAGATTTAGAGTGTCGTGCTCAAGAAGCAGGTCAATGGTCTTTGTCACAGTTTCAAAGTCTAATGTTAAATTTAAGAATTTAATCCATAATATGTTGCCCGGAACATTTGTCAAGAATGTAATAATTTGTAAACAAAAAACACATATGCTTAGGTGGTTAGAATGATGAGAATGAGTGTCGCGCGCAAGTCAGGTAACTAGTTCCAAGGTCTAGATGACCATTTAAAGGCAAACTTCAACATTAGGAAATCATTTTGACTAGCACGGATTGATTGTCTAACGATTTTGCCGAAATTATAATACTGTGTGTCGCGCACAGGATCCACGCCAAACCCAAACGCTCAAGGTCAATTCACATTTCAAGTTTAATGATTCAATGGTAAAGAAAAATATTAAAACACAAAGTTTACACTGCTCCGGACCAGCATTGATCAATTTTCAAAAAAATATGGCAGACACGATCCTGATGAACAGACAGAGAGTCGCGCACAAGAGCCAGGTCTCTTAGTCCAAGGTCAAGGTCATTTAAGGTCAATTTCCAAAATTAAGTTTTTTTCAATAACCTTACAAAAGCGATCTCCGTGATGAGACTGTTGCGAAGAGTAAGGCCCTATGTCAAAAAAGACAAAGTAAAATAAAATGAATCATTACAGACTTTATCCAATATTTCCTAAAAACAAAATTTTACCGAAAGCCTTATCTATATGACAAACTAGCTATTTTTAAAATTTGGTTTCAATGTGTTTTGGAGTTAATCTTATGCAATCGAACTTCTTCAAACTAAGTTTAGCAAATGACTTCATGTTTCTACGCTAAAATGAGAGGGTTTCTGAGCCATAAAAATGGCTTTTCTATTTACCTAAGTAAGGAAACGGTTTCTTTTTGAATAAACAGTTTGTAATGATGCCTAGCAAAGAACAAAGGCGAGCCGAAAAAATATATATAAAATTGATGTTATTTGAATTTCAATACTTGTGAAATTTAAAACATGGCAGTGTACATTATTTTCAAAATATAGGGGATTCGAAATGTTTACACATTTTATTAAATTAATTATTGTTTTATATAATTTATAATAGTTCAATCTGTAATAAACTGTCATTTTGTAATACTTCTTTAATCTTTATTTTACATAATAAGAGAAAACGAGTGTTATGAACTGAATATTTGGTATTTTATAATAACCTAGCACAGCCATCTGAATGATGGGACGGGGTGTTGTGCGCAATAGCCATGCCCCTTGATCCAAGTTCAGGGTCACACATGAAGATCAATTTTCAACTTTATGAAATTGATTCTTAACAATGTGTCCCGAGTATACGTTTGAACAGCATTTATTAATGTTTAAACAACATGACAGACGTGGCAATGGCAATCAGACAGAGTGTCGCGCGCTAGGTCACTAAAGTAAAAGGCTAAATTCACAATTCAATGTCAAAATCATGTATTTTCAAATAACTTTCCAAGGTGATCTATATGATAAAAGGAGTTTACGAAAAGCAGTTCTCTAAGTCGAAGGATAATTTTAAAATTTAAGTGCAAAGGTTAAATAAGATAAATCAATCAATTCCAATATATACCTTAAAGAACTGTATTGACAGGCTTATCTATGAGACCAAGACAATCTTAATAACTTGGTTAATATTTATGCTGGAGTGTTACTTATGCAATCGCCTATCTTCAAAGTAAGTTCATCAAATAACTTAATTATTCTATGCTAAATTAAGAGACGATTTTCTAGAAACCAAGTAAGTAGAATATGTCTCTTATTGAAATAAAAGTGTATTGTGATCAAAAGACATGCTGAACAAACTATATACAATTTGGTGCTGCTTAAATTGCCGTACGTTCAAAAAGTAAATGTTTAACTTATATACACATTATTTCTCAAAAAGGATGAGGCATGTAAACAAATTGTTTAATACAATTATTGTGTTAAAGTAGTGGTCAGTGTTAAACATGTTATAATTAACCTAGTGTAATAGTAGTTTAATTTTTATTAGACCGAAACGACGATCTTTTAAACGAGTCTTGCACCAGAGCAAGAAATTGTAAGTTCCACTTCAACTGTATTGATGTTCAAAACATTATACGAAACAGGTTTTAGTAAGTTACCTGTATATTTTTACAGGCAAAATAAACTTTTTTTAGATATTTTAAATATGGATAAGATTGGAAGTCATTAAAAAAATAGCATTGTATTCACCACAAAGATTGTGGTATAAAACAATGTGTAAACTATGTACATGCGTAAAATACTTAAGGTCCAACCTTTAGCCCGTCCAATATGGTCAGTTTGTAAATTTATATTTAATCAGGAAATCACACACAAAAAACTCATTTATTATCTCTCTTATTTATGCTTTTATGAATAACGCGTTTAAAAAACAAATTTCAGCAGTATGTTTGCATCAGCAATGTCTATATATTAGATATGTATAATCCATTTATAGACAAGTAGATCTAGTATATTCTATTTTGAAGATAATGCACAAACGAATTGAATGTTTACTGTGTTTGTCAAGACGCATGAATCAAGTAAACTTGGAAGAAAGAAATAGTAAGACACGACAACCGAGGATGGTGAACCAGTTATCATATCTTGATTTGAATATTCCTGCCAAATACTTGCATCAAAGTGTGTTTTTTATATTCTTGTAAACATTAAGAGTACACATGCAAGAAAGCAGTTATTGAAGAAAAGTAATCACAGTCACTAATAAATGAAAGATGATTAGGTATTTTATAATGCTTTCCGTTTTCGACAACAATTTTTACGCTCATCCTCGCACAGGGGCGTAGCTGCTATTAGGCACAGCTGGCCCGAACCTACAATTTTTTTAAACGTGAAAAATAAAAAATGCTTCAACTTCGAAAAACGAGTTTAAATATTGACCCTGAGGGGGTTAGGTGTAAGAAATCTGCATTTCATATTGACATAATCCTCAGACGATGGATTCCGGTCGTGTACAAAAGACACATCTTCCAATCATCAACTCTAATTCTTTTTATGTGCATAGATTCTAGCTCGCTTCTTTTCACGTGACTTGCTGTTACAAGTTTTAAGAAACATCCCGAATGATGTTTATGACCGCGGAAATAGAAAATGGAGCACTTGACCCCGTATCCCGATCCATTGACTGAATCTGGGTCGGTTCGGTCCCTTGATGCCGAACAAAAACCAAAATTTAGTTCTATGACATTGAGATAAAACAGTAAAATATCAAAGAAAAACAGGCCAAAGTCTTATATTTTCTTATCTTATTATTTGTCTAGATATGCTTTAAATCTCACTATAGTGTTATATGATTTAAAAAAAATCTGGGGTAGAACCCCCGAACCCTCCGTTTTATTCCCGGACCTAGACCTTATGAAATGCCAGCTACGCCCCTAATGAAGAGTTATTGTTGTGGGTGACTTAACGGCGTCCGTCGTCACCGGCGTGTGTCGTGTGCCGTTCTTCGTATTGTTTTTTTATATAATCATAGTGTGCAAGTCCTATGCCTAGTGTGTTACAATCATGCCCCAGTGGTCAAAATTGGTCCCGCCCTTTGTTGTTACTTAGTTGCCTTAGCGTCTATATAGTTTTATAGTGGCAATTTTCAAAATCGTCCACTCTGAAAAAGCAAGTCTAAAATGTACTTGCTATTTGATATAGGTTATAAGTCATCTAATAGTTTGTTCAAACCATGTCCTTGGGATCAAAATTGACCGCACAATTCGGGTAAATTGTTTCGCTAATACGTATGCAATGAACGATTTAACATTCTTTGTCTCTAAAACCGCAAGACCGAGAAATTAAGTATTTTTATGTAACATCATAGAATGGTCCTTTACCAAGTTTGGACAAATCATGATGCGGCGTCTCATCAGGGTCTGCGCTGTTTGCTTATAGGAATAAATATACTAGACATCCCTAATTTTGGAAATAAATTGGTCCAATTTAGAAGGATAGGAGAGTCCACTGGGCATAAATGGCTTAAGAAGCACGCAGTGGTCCTGAAACAAGTTTGGTTCTAATCATGCTCATTGGAATAAAACTAACGCTCTCAGGGACACATCGCATATATACAATATAATAGAAAATTGCCCTTCACAATTTGCCCTTGAAACCACAATGCTCAGAGGTTTGGTATTACATATTAATGATTATATTGGCCTTTTACCAAAATTTATTAAAATATCGAGTTTGTTGTCGAAATCGATCGCCTCCATAAGTTGTTTCCTTATTGTGCTAAGTTTATAGTTGAAACGATTTCCTACCTACGATCATTCTAGTATCACAATGTTAATTCAGAAATTCGGGGCAATCATGGTCCGCTTGGTATTATTTCTGTAATTGACAATCCGGTCTTAAAGAGGCCTTTTCACGTTTTGGTCAACTGACAAAATAAAAAAATGTTTCAGATTCGCAAATTTTCGTTTTCGTTATGATAATTGTGAGGAACCAGTAATACTGAACATTTACCATGCTCTAAAATAGCCATTATATGCATCTTTTGACGATTTAAAATCCTGAAAAATATACGGCGTTGCAACGCGAAACAATTGAATAATTTGGAAAGATCTGTTGCTGACGTTATATTTTGTGAAACTACGAGGATTGCTTATATTAAGTAAAAAATACACAAAACATTGTATGAGCACGGATGGCCGAGTGGTTTAAGTGTTAGACTTTTACTCCAGGACTAAAGGAGTCAGTGGTTCGAGCCCTGTTGAGGGTTACTTTTTTCTTCTTTTTTATAAATTTCATTCTTGATTTTACTGGAGCTTTTTTTGATCCAATTTTTACATTTATCAATATAAAGCATTTAATGACAAACTTCAATACATGCCAAAATCTGTGAAAAGGCCCATTTAAAGGTATTAAGCGTCATCAATGACAAATACAAACCTTTGTATTCAATACATGAACACAAAGCAAAGCCTCCCATTAAAGAAACAATCTCTCTCAAAAACGAAATAATTATGTAAAACGATCTTTTCTTTTTAATTCATGCATTACTTTTAGTTGAAAACACTCATTTTATAGCAATGAATTGCATTTTAACACAAATCATTTACATATCTTGAACTTTCATTCGTCTCAGGAAGAGAAAGAAAGTGTTGTCGAACGAATTGAAGAAGCAGATCTAGAACAAGTAAGTTTGTCTCCAACTATATTAATTATAACAATGCAAGCAAGACAAGATTTAATGTCAAAAGCATGATATTGCAGTTTATTCGCCTCTTCCTTCCTGTATCTCACCCATCCCCTATCCGCCGCGAAGCAGGAGGGTGTAAAAGGCATGCCTTTTGTGCGTCTGAATGCCAGAAATAATTAAACTTGGCTCGAAACATACGCTATTGACACAATGGTGCAGAAAGCACAATACAGTCGCGCCGTCTCAAGGGTCACAAACACAATCCTAAATGATATGCATAAAGAATGTTGGCATTTAATACAATCTCCAAGTCAACGTCACATGCAAAAGATTACGCTTTCTGTGATATGTGAACGTTCATTATCACTTTAATACTTTGAAGGATTTTTACTATATTGTATTAAAGTGCTCATTATGACCAACCTGTGCAGAAGGAAACCAGAGATGCAGTTTAAGGTAGCGCACCTCTAATGATTTCCCGCGATTTCTTCGAAGGTTGAAGAGCCTACTATTAGGTGCCGTAGCCTAGTGGTTAAGGCGATAGACTAGAAATCTTTTGGGATATTCCCGCGCAGGTTCGAATCCTGCCGACGACGTATACTTTTTTTGCGACGCGTTTTATTTATTTTCTAACGTAATTTGATTTAATATGGCATATAAGCTATATTTATTGTTAAATATGTTGCAATTTTTATGCAAATTCTTCAATTATTAAAATTAAAACAACGTTATGGCGAAATTGGGTGATTTACTGTTGAAAATACGAACCATGCATGTTGCATTTTTATTTTTATTTCAAAAAGTAAACGGTAAATCTGTCTAGTTCTTGGTATTTTTGCTGTATATAGTGTTTCTGTAAAAGCTAAGTTTAAAATATGACTTAAATGATACTATTTTGAATTTTATGACACTTTGTTTTTAACCGACCCAATTTTTACTTGGCTGAAATCACTTACATTTCATGGCGCTCTTCCATAGATAAAAAATTGTAAAAAATAAATGTCTGTAAAAGAATACTTATTTCATCTTGTTTAAACTTTAAACACCTTTACAGCATCTGTACACACCAACTGCATGCCCATATTTGGAAATTTGAATGAATTATGGAACTTTTATATACCCCAGGGGTGAAAATAAACTGGACAAAAGCCGAGCGTGGGGGTGGTTTTGAAAAAAATCGGTATCTTTTTTTTTTAAAAGCATGGAAAGCCTACCTACAAATTTGCATGTAGTTCAGTGAAATGATGCTGATTAAGAAAATAATTAATTAGATCATATTTGGATATGGTCTGACCTGTATATAAACTCTGACATTCAAACACACTGACCGCGAATTGACCCCTTATACCTCGCGGGTTGAAATGCAATGCATTAAAGTGAGGCCTCGCTTTCACTGCTCTTAATACTTTTACATATAACATGTTGACAGGAATATGGAAGTCAGTACTAAATATGAGAACATGGCCTTTAAGTACACAACGTTCTCGCGCTGAAAATCCTCTGAAAATAAAAGGTGCACGCACAAACTGTATTGATGTCGAGATTGAGTGTAAAACTGTTCTATCTATAAAGCCTTTTCATTAGAGATAAAACTGTTTCATGCTGAACACGCAGTAAAACAGTGTTACAAAGACGCGGACATGTTTCCAATGTTCTAGTGGTATTATCGAATCAGCCAATGCAGTCAATGAAGTGTATTCATCTGTACTTGGCCGCGGGAAGTTTTATTTGAATTCTATTGGACGCTAACAAAGGTCAGGCTAATGTGAAAAACATTTTGTTGCTCTTTGAAAGAGGCACAGTATGGTCTTTTATCAAATATTATATGGACATACACATTATGTACAAGCTAAGTTTAAATTGCATAAAAAATAACTATTCATTTCAACACACGGCACATGTATTATCACTTTATGGACGTCGTATACAATTCGTAGGATTCCCTACTTAAACGTTACGTACATCATTTGTAAAGCCAATCTAACAAATTATAAGTAGACTAGCGATCTTATTGATTATCTCAATATTTATTGTGTTTATGTTCGACCGTGCAAACGCTGAAAAGTTTGGGCATGCAAACTGGTTGTGCCTTTTTTCGCCATATTTAAAACAAATGACTTCTTTGTTGATGGGGCCATTCTTAATAACATGCCCCTTTAGGTGATAATGACATCATTATATTTCAACATTAAATGTTGTATGTGCACCTGCTACTCAATTACTACCTATATTCAATGGCTACCACCCATATTACCAATCTCTATTGCACACAAACCTCTACCACTGCAACTGTTATAATCATCACCTACATAATACTGTGGGTGTTTTGCCTTATTTCAAGCTGTTGAATTAGGCTTTTAGACTGCTTAAGCAATTTTTTCATCTCAGGTCAGGTGGGGTTTTCTTATCAATTTGAACAACAGGAGTGGTGCAAGACTATGATTCTTATGGCGAGTCTTTCACATCAGTTTCAATCATTCCAAGTTTGCGCTTGAACTCTTCATAACAAGCTCTCTTGTCACACTTGTAAACCCGCATGCAGAACAATCTTCAAGACTTCCATATCGGACCTCTTGAAATCATAAAAAATAAATAGCGGTTTCGAATAATTCTTGAAGTATTACAGCATGAGCTGTCACAGACTCTTCTGTCAGTTGCTGAGTGGAACAAAACTTCCGAAGTATACTCTGCCTTGATTCTCCGGTGTTATCAAATCCTAATCGACGAATCACATCGCCTACACTTTTCTGAAAAGTGCGTCTTACTTCCAATTAAAATTTATTTCATTTGACTACATTACGTTTCTTGTCTCCTTACCCTTTTACTTAAATGTCTCTAATTGACCACGTTTTCTTCGTCATCAATATAGAACACAGACAATTTAGGATACTGGCACTCTTTGTCCTCGTTTGCTTTATGCACGACTTTTTCTGGCTGTTCATTCATCGCATTCCCTATTGCTTGCAGAATATTCAGTTAATCTAAGAGAGTTTGATGCAAATAATCAACAAGAGGGCCATGATGGCCCTGAATCGCTCACCTGACTCATTAAGATCAGATGAAAACTATGACCTCTATTGTCTACACAATGTTTTTCTATTATTTGACCTAGTGACCTAGTTCCTGACTCTAGATGACCCAAATACAATCCCAATCCAGATTTCATCAAGATAAACATTCTGACCACAGTTCATAAATATTGGATGAAAACTGTGACCTCTATTGTCAACACAAGGTTTTTCTATTTATTTGACCTAGATTTTTACCCCAGATGACCCAAATACAATCCCACCCAGATTTCATCAAGAATTCTGACCAAATTTCATAAAGGTTGGATGAAAACTGTGATCTCTAATGTCTACACAAGGTTTTTCTATTATTTGACCTAGTGACCTAGTTTTTGACCCCAGATGACCCAAATAAAATCCCAACCCAGATTTCATCAAGATAAACATTCTGACCAAATTTCATAAAGATTGGATGAAAACTGTGACCTCTATTGTCAACAGAAGGTTGTTCTATTATTTGACCTAGTGACCTTGTTTTTGACCCCAGATGACCCAAATACAATCCCAAACCGGATTTCATCAAGATAAACATTTTGACCAAATTTCATCAAGATGGATGCAAACTGTGACCTCTACTGTCTACACAAACAAATTGTTGACGGACGGACGCACGGACACACGCAGGCACGCACAACGGACGCCGGACATCACACGATCACATAAGCTCACCGTGTCACTTCATGACAGGTGACCTAAAAATATGTGGTCGGAGATAAACATGAACAGTTGTGGTTAAATCCCATAGAAACAAGGGCTGTTTGTAAAACATGCATGCCCCCCTATATGGGCTATAAGTTGTAGTAGCAGCCATTGTGTGAATACGTTTTTGTCACTGTGAATGGTGGTGGTGGTGGTGGTGGTGGTGTAGTAGTAGTAGTAGTAGTAGTAGTAGTAGTAGTAGTAGTAGTAGTAATAGTAGTTGTAGTAGTAGTAGTAGAAGTAGTAGTAGTAGTAGTAGAAGTAGTAGTAGTAGTAGTAGTAGACGTAGTAGTCGTAGTAGTAGTAGAAGTAGTCGTAGTAGTAGTAGTAGTAGTAGTAGTAGTAGTGGTAGTAGTAGTAGTAGTAGTAGTAGTCGTAGTAGTAGTAGTCGTAGTAGTCGTAGTAGTAGTATAGTAGTGGTCAAAGTCGTAGTAGTAGTGGCAGTAGTAGAAGAAGTAGTAATAGTAGACGTGGTGGTGGTGGTGGTGGTGGTGGTGGTGGTAGTAGTAGTAGTAGTACTAGTAGAGTAGAGTAGATTCAATATTGACTTAGATATTGTCCAGACAAACATCCTGGTCAATTAAGTTTCATCATTATTGAACCAAAACACTGGCGTATGCAGTGTTTTTGTATTTGTAAGATTTGACGTGGTTACCTATATTTTGAGTTCACCCCCCTTACCAAACATCAAAATTTGCTTACAAAAATAAAAATTATGACCAAGATTCATAAAATCTGAAACAAAATTGTGACCTCTAGAGTGTTAACAAGGATTTTGTATAATATAATGAAAATTTGAACAATCTAAGGGCAATAAATATGGCATTAATTAATTGATTTTGCTAATTATCAAACTTGACGGAGATCTTTAAGCAACTTTGATAAAGAATGCTTGAAAAATGTGAATGCTAGAGTGTTTACGGACAGCGGACAAAGACCAGTCCTAAAACCTCACCTTAGCCATCAGGTGAGCTAAAAAGTGTGTTTCAACGATCTGAGCCATTTTCCATCCTGTTGGAAAAATCAATAAAACCAATGAATTGACTAAGTTTCACGATGATAAGGCAAAAAATGTGACTTCTAAAGTGTTTGATCACAAGGTTTCTCTCTAGTCACATAAGGAAAACTGCCCCACTCCCCTGGCGGCCATGTTTTTTTACCGATCGGGACCATTTGCGAACTCATCTGAGATACATATAAAACCAATCTTTTCACCAAGTTTCATGATGATTGGGCGAATAATGTGAGTTCTAGTGTGTTCACAAGCTTGTTTTACTATATAAATATAAGAAAATTGCCCCTCTCCCGGCAGCCATGTTATTCAACTGACAGGAACCATTTTCGACTCAACTCTGGCGGCCATCTTTTTTTACCAATCTGGACCATTTTCAAACTTGTCCGAGATATCAATAAAACCAATGTTTTGACCAACTTTCATGATGATTGGGCAAAAATTGTGACTTCTAGAGTGTTTACAAGGTATCTATAGCCAAATATGGAAAACTTCCCACTGGCGGCCATGTTTTTCATCCGAAACCATTTTTGAACTCAACCAACGTATCATTAATGCAAACATTTTGACACAGTTACACGAAGATTGGGCATGAAATGTGACTTCTAAAGTGTTTACAGGGTTTTTCTTTTTTTTTTGACCTAGTAACCTAGTTTTTGACCCAGCATGACGCAGTTTCGAACTCGATCGAAATATCATTGGGACAAATTTTCTGACCAAGTTTCATGAAGATCGGACAATAAATGTGGCCTCTAGAGTGTTTACGAACAAATGTGGACGGACGACGGATTGACGGACGATGGACAAAGACCGGTCACAAAAGCTCACCTGAGCAATCAGGTGAGCTAAAAAAATGCATCGCCCCTAGTGGCCATGTTTTTTAAGCAACCGAAATCATTTTTGAACTCATCCAAGATATAATTGGGACGATTCTTCTGACAAAGTTTCATGAAGATCGGAAAATAAATGTGGCCTCTAGAGTGTTAACAAGGTTTTACTGTAGCCATATAGGGAAAAATGCCCCGCCCCCTGGCGGCCATGTTTTTCAACCAACCGGTATCATTTTGAAACTAGTCCAAGATATTATTGGGATATATCTTCTGACCGAGTTTCATGAAGATCGGACAATAAATGTGGCGTCTAGAGTGTTAACAAGATTTTACTATAGCCATATATAGGCATATAAGGAAAAATGCCCCGCCGTTTGGCAGCCATGTTTTTCAAGCAAACGTTACCATTTTTGAACTCATCCAAGATATCTTTGGAACAAATCTTCTGACCAACTATTATGACAATAGGACAATAAATGCGGCTTCTAGTGTTAACAAGATTTTACTAAAGCCATATAAGGACAAATTCCCCGCCCCCTGGTGGCCATGTTTTTAAAGCAACCAAACCATTTTGGAACTCATCCAAGATATAATTGCGACAAATCTTCTGACCAAATTTCATGAAGATCCGAAGATATATGGCCTCTTGAGTGGTAACAATGTTTTACTATAGCCATATAAGGAAAAATGCCACGCCCCCTGGCGGCCATGTTTTTCAAACAACCAGCATCATTGTTTAACTCGTCCAATATTGTATTGGGATGAATCTTCTGACCAAGTTTCATGAACATCGGACAATAAATGTGGCCTCTAGAGTGTTAACAAGATTTTACTATGGCCATATATAGCCATATAAGGAACAAGTGCTGTTTGTAAAACATGCATGCCCCCCATATGGGCTGTCAGTTGTAGTGGCAGCCATTGTGTGAGTATGTTTTGGTCACTGTGACCTTGACCTTTGACCTAGTGACCTGAAAATCAATAGGGATCATCTGCCAGTCATGATCAATGTACCTATGAAGTTTCATGATCCTAGGCCTAATTATTCTTGAGTTATCATCGGGAAACCATTTTACTGTTTCGAGTCACTGTGAACTTGACCTTTGACCTAGTGACCTGAAAATTAATAGGGGTCATCTGCCAGTCATGATCAATGTACCTATGAAGTTTCATGATCCTAGGCGTAAATTAAAGCATTATTGAGTTATCATCCGGAAACCATTATACTATTTCGAGACACTGTGGCCTTGACCTTTAACCTAGTGACCTGAAAATCAATAGGGGTCATCTGCCAGTCATTATCTATGTACCTATGAAGTTTCATTATCCTACGCATAAGCATTCTTGAGTTATCATCCGAAAACCATTTTACCGTTTCGAGTCACTGTGACCTTGACCTTTGACCAAGTGACCTGACAATCAATAGGGGTCATCTGTCAGTCATGATCCATGTACCTATGAAGTTTCATGATACTAGGGGTAAGCACTATTGAGTAATCAGCCGGAAACCATATTACGTTTTCGAGTCACTGTGACCTTGACCTTTGACCTAGTGACCTGAAAATCAAAAAGGGGCATCTGCCAGTCATGATTAATGAACCTATGAAGTTTCATGATCTTAGGCGTAAGCATTCTTGAGTTATCATCTGGAAACCATTTTACTGTTTCAAGTCACTGTGACTTTGACCTTTGACCTAGTGACCTGAAAATCAGTACGGGTCATCTGCCGGTCATAATCAATGTACCTATCATTATCCTAGGTGTAGGCATTCTTGAGTTATCATCCGGAAACCATTTTACTATTTCGAGTCACTGTGACCTTGACCAGGTGACCTGAAAATCAATAGGGGTCATCTGCCAGTCATGATCAATGTACCTATGAAGTTTCATGATCCTAGGCCTAAGCGTTCTTGACTTATCCTTCGGAAACCATCTGGTGGACGGACGGACCGACCGACCAACGGACTGACTGACATGTGCAAAACAATATACCTCCTCTTCTTCGAAGGGGGGCATAAAAATGCCCTTCCCTTAGAAGCCATGTTTTTCAAGCAGATGTTACCATTTTCGAACTCATTCAAGATAATCTTCTTACCAAATTTCATGAAGATTGGACAATTAATGTGGCCTCTAGTGTTAACAATATTTTACTATAGCCATATAAGGAAAAATGCCCCGCCCCTTGGCAGCCATGTTTTTCAAGCAAATGTAACCATTTTCGAACTCATCCAAGATATTGTTGATACCAATCTTCTGACCAAATTTTATGAAGATTAGACAATAAATGTGGCCTCTAGAGTGTTAACAAGGCACATGTTGACGCCGCACAACAGACGACGCACGACAGACAAAAGGCGATCATAAAAAAGCAGGTAGTCCTTTCCCAAATAAATATAACCGGTTAACCAATCGTTTCGGTAGGTGAAAGGGTTAACCGGTTAACCTCTTGTATCCCTACTTGAAACTGAAACGGTTGCAACATTATATATGAACGAATTAAGACTATTAACAATAGCAGCAATATTTCGGAACTAAAAGTGCAATTGCAAATATTAGAATCAAACAATGCAATCAACTACCATTAATTTTAGTGAATATTGTTAAATGTAACAAAACATAACTTCCTTATGCATGTAGTACAATGCCATCCACAATGAGTAATTTACCAGATGTTAAGAGTTCTATTTCCATTCCTTTTGTTTTTGAAAAATAAAATGAACCACACATATCAAAATGTAAACAGAAATAACTGTCCTATAAAATTGTTTCTTACACGTCCAATGACCCGTGTGCACTAGAATACACAGTCAAACAATATACAAAACTGGTTTAGTTTAGTATTTAATCATCCACACATGTTGTATATTGAAAATCTAGTGTTTGATGCTTACAAACGCCAATGTTGATTCCTCCGAACAAGCGAGCGTCTTTCTACACATCCAATCGTAACACCAAACAAACCCAACAAGCGTCCCTCCAAATGACAGAACGCACGTTCTTGAAACGGACCGCAATTGTGACCGTCCTTCCAAAGGATTGACCCTCAAAACGCCTTACAAAATTCACGCTGCCCCGGTAAAAAAAGCACAAGAACAGAACACATTACAAAAAAACAATCATAAATACACATGCGTAAAAATAACATTTTTTATGCATTTTGAAAAAAATAAGACTTGTGAGAATGTAATATGTAAGAAAAGGCTCTTAATTATTCAATAAAATCCGTTATTGCTTAAAAAAAAAATAATTATAGTTACAAATTATATAAACCTGATTCTTGGAAAAGATCCTTAATGTTTGATGCCCGTGCCTTGGAGTGAGGGTTATCACATGCTTCTTTACATTGTTTATGAATTATATTACTCAAAATACAGTTAGACGATTTTTTGTTGAACAGTTTTAAGAAATATTTAACTACTCGTAAATATCGACATATATACATCAGGTGTCTACCTACTTCGGCATACAAAGCATTTGCATTTGTAGAAGTTTTTACATGTAAAAGCCATTTACAGAATTTGCGTTGGACTCGCTCAATATGTTCAGCTTTAGTAAATCCCCATACCTCGCTGTTATAATCTAGAATGGAGTCTACATAGGAATCAACCAGATAAACCTTATTTTAACAGGAACATTCAAAGCTTTCGTAACAGTAAATAATGCATTCATCGCCCAAAGAGCTTTGGCTGATAACGTACGTGTGCATTGCATAAATGCGCCGCTGCTTGACATAGTTATTTCGAAATAATTAAAATTGTTAACGATTTCATTGTTATACACCCAACTTTATCCATTTAATCTCCCTTTATGAAAAATAACATTTTTTGTTTTGTCGACATTGACCTTTATATTCCACTTTGTGCAATACTCCAACAAATTGTTCAGGGAAGATTGTAATCCATCAGTGGATTCAGAGATTAATACTGCGTCGTCTGCGAATAATAGAAGTTTGATAATTGATCAATAGTAATACCCGCTTTTATATTAACTTAACACCAAGGCTGTGTAATTTGCAGTGACATATATTTTATAAAATTTAAACAAAATGATTGGTTGAGGAAAAGAAGTAAGTAAGGATTAACAACTAAGTTTAGTTTTAAAGTACTGGCAGGACTCACCATTGATAACAAATTATAACAATTATCAAATAACCGTAGAAAACAAAACAGTTCAAAAACTTATCCTCGAATAAGTGTAACGCAAACAGGAATCAAGAGGGGCTGGTGGCAATAATTTTTGAAAAACCACAACAATTTTCTAACTCCGCTAAGACATCATAAGAATTTTTTTCTGTTGAAGTCTCTTGAAGATTGGTCTAAAAATGTACATCTAGAGTTTATTTAAGGTTTCACTTTAGGCATAGAAAGAAAACTGCCCCGCCCCATGGTGGCCATTTTTTGGATGAGTCGAAGCCAATTTTTTTGAAGACATCATAAGAACAAATGCTCTGACCAAGTTTCATGAAGATTCTACTATAAATGAGATTGTAAACACTTCATTTCTTTAATTTGATAAAGTGACCTAAGTTGTCACACTTACGCGACCCAGTTTCGAATCTGGCCAAGATACCATTGGGACAAATGTTATGACAAACTTTCATGAAGATTGAACAACAAATGTGGCCTCTAAAGTGTTAACAGGGTAAATGTCCACGAAGCACAACAGACTACGCACTATGGACAAAAAGTGATTACAAAATCGAGAGCGAGAGCAGGTATTAATAAGGTGAGCTAAACCATGTTTTGTATTTTGTGTTGGACAAAATATCGCTTGGCAAAAGAAGACTAGTCACGAAAAAAAGGGACGAAAGAAGTAATTGCTGCCGTAAACACTTAATATTGACCAATTAAGAAACAAGTCAAGATTTCATTAGAACAAATGTTCTGAGCAAGTTTCTTTTTTATATGGAAAACAATTACTTTTAAAGTCTACGATAAAAGCTGCCTATGCTTGTGGCGTCATATTTTGTGTTTAATAAATACCATGCCAGGGTCATTTTATACCCTTGTGGCATGAGTTGAACTTACTTGTTAGATGACCACCACATAATGTTACATAACAATTAACAAACATCTGTATAAGGGAATGGAAACAACGGAAACATGCTACCTCAAGGATGATGACAATGTTGAAAGCACAGACATAATTTGGAGAAACATGGTAGAGGACCACCATATGATGCTACATACCAAATACTTGACCTCTACCTTGAGGTTTCAGAGATTATTTATTTGTTCGGACAATAAATGCTGTCTCTAGACTGTTAACAAGATAAATGTTTCCGACGCAAGAGTTACTGGAGCACAAACTATCATATCATTACAGGAAAACTGTGTCACCTCATTGCAGTCATGTACTTTATTGGAAAAATGTTTTAACTCCCGAGATATGTATGATAATTTAAAAACAAAAAGTTCCAATCAAGGTGCAAAATGATGATGCAAAAAAATGTGAGTTTTTTCTTGTTCACAATGTATCAAGTAAGTTACACTACACAACTGCCCACCTCTAGCAGCAATGCTTTAAACCCGTGAAACCATTTTCAAATAAAACATGTTTTTCAATAGAACACAAAAATAGCTTTTGCAAACTTCATGATAAATGTGCAAAAAATCTGACTATCAAGTTGACATTATGACATAGCTGTTGACCCCACATGAAAGAGTATTGAACTCAGCCCAGATTTTATATAGACAACATTAAATGTAAATTGTTCTTACCAAATTTCAAGAATATTTGTAATGAATGTGGCTTTATGAGTGTTGACAATGAAAAATGTTTCATATTTAATACTGACATGCAAGAGCATGAAAAAGCTCCTATGATTACATAAAACAATTTGTATGTTTACATATTGAGGACTTTGATGTATTACAAACTAAATACATGCAGCCAGATTTTTTTCTGATACAACCAGTTATGAAAATAAAACTTTTGTTAAAAGTAATTTATGACACATCACTCTTTAGTTTCTAGGCACATTATAATGACAAAACATTTGATAATTGTAAACATTTCCACAACAGAATGATCTAAATGTTCAAATTTAACACTTTGATTTATGTATGGGTGAGAATTCTACTGGCATTACAATAATAAAATTACAAGAGGGCCAAGATGGCCCTAGTTCGCTCAACTGAGAGGAGTCAGTTCATTTAATCTTTACCAAATGTCAAACTTAACCAAGATATTGTCCAGCACACATCCTGGTAAGTTTCATCATTATTGAACCAAAACTCTGGCGCATCGAGTGTTTTTGTTTTTGTAAGATTTGACCTGGTAATCTATATTTTGAGTTGACCCCCTAACCAAATATCAAACTTTACTTACAAAAATAAATATTATGACCAAGATTCATAAAATCTGAAACAAAATTGTGACCTCTAGAGTGTTTACAAGGATTTTGTATAATATAATGAAAACTTGGAATTATGGCATTAATTATGAGATTTTGCTCATTAGCAAACTTGATTGAGATCTTTCAGCAACTTTGATAAAGAATGCTTGAGAAATGTGAATGCTAGAGTGTTAACAAACCAAATGTGGACGGACGGACGGCGGACAAAGACCAATTCTAAAACCTCACCTGAGCAATCAGGTGAGCTTAAAAGTGTGTTTCACCGATCTGAGCCATTTTCCATCTTGTCCAAGAAATCCATAAAACCAATTTATTGAATAAGTTTCACGATGATTAGGCAAAAATTGTGACTTCTATAAAGTTGATCACAAGGTTTCTCTCTAGTCACATAAGGGAAACTGCCCCACCTCCCTGGCGGCCATGTTTTTTTACCGATCGGAACCATTTGTCAACTCATCTGAGATCTATATAAAACCAATCTTTTCAACAAGTTTCACGATGATTGGGCAAATAATGTGAGTTCTAGTGTGTTCACAAGCTTGTTTTACTATATAAATATAAGAAAACTGCCCCTCCCTCGGAAGCCATGTTATTCAACTGACCAGAACCATTTTCGAACTCAAGTCTCGTATCAAGGAAACAAATATTCTAACCAAATATCATGAAAATTGGGCAAAAAATATGACTTCTAGAGTGTTCACATGTTTTCACTATATAATTTTGAGAAAAATGCCCCGCCCACTAACAGCCATGTTTTTTCACCGATCTGGACCATTTTCAATCTCGTCTGAGATATCAATAAAACCAATGTTTTGACCAACTTTCATGATGATTGGGCAAAAATTGTGACTTCTAGAGTGTTTACAAGGTATCTCTATAACCAAATAAGGAAAACTGCCCCGCCCACTGGCGGCCATGTTTTTCAACGGACCGGAACCACTTTTGAACTCAACCAACATATCATTAAGGCAAACATTTTGACAAAATTTCATGAAAATCTGGCCAAAAATGTGACTTCTAGAGTGTTAACATGTTTTCACTATATACATATGGAGAAAAATGCCCCGCCCACTGGCGGCCGTGTTTTTTCACCGATCTGGACCATTTTCGAACTCGTCCGAGATATCAATAAAACCAATGTTTTGACCAACTTTCATGATGATTGGGCAAAAATTGTGACTTCTAGAGTGTTTACAAGGTTTCTTTATAGTCAAATAAGGAAAACTGCCCCGCCCACTGGCGGCCATGTTTTTCAACGGACCAGAGCCACCTTTGAACTCAACCAAGATATCATTAAGACAAACATTTTGACAAAGTTACATTTAGATTGGGCATGAAATGTGACTTCTACAGTGTTTACAAGTTGTTGTTTTTTTTTTACCTAGTGACCTAGTTTTTGACCAGGCAAGACCCAGTTTCGAACTCGACCGAGATTTAATTGGGACAAAGCTTCTGACCAAGTTTCATGAAGATCGGACAAGAAATGTGGCCTCTAGAGTGTTTACGAGCAAATGTTAACGGACGGACAACGGACAAAGACCGGTCACAAAAGCTCACCTGAGCAATCAGGTGAGCTAATAAAGATAAAAGCCAAATGAAAATGTACAAATCATATTTTATATATGTTTCGTACAGTTTCTTTTGGCTTTTATTTATGACAATATTAGGTAAGCAACAATTTTCTTCTTGAGCACAGCCATTATATTAGATGAGACTCCGGTAAAACAGGGCTTAATGCATGGGCTTTATGCATGTGCGTAGTGTCGTCCCAAATTATCCTGTGCTGTCCGCACATGCCAATAAGAATCAACACTTTTTGACCAAACTTTATTTTTGTTTAGAACAATTCCATAAAACAAACAAGAGGACCAAGATGTCCCTAGTTCGCTCACATGAGGAGTCGGTTCATTTAATCTTTAACAAATGTCAAACTTTACCTAGATATTGTCTAGACAAACATCCTGGTAAAGTTTCATCATTATTGAACTAAAACTCTGGCGCATGGAGTGTTTTTGTTTGTGTAAGATTTGACCTGGTTACCTTTATTTTGAGTTGACCCCCCTAACAAAACATCAAACTTTGCTTACAAAAATTAATATTATGACCAAGATTCATAAAATCTGAAACAAAGTTGTGACCTCTAGAGTGTTAACAAGGATTTTGTATAATATAATGAAAATTTGGACAATCTTAGGGTAATAATATGGTATTAATTATGTGATTTTGCTCATTATCAAACTTGACTGAGATCTTTCAGCAACTTTGATAAAGAATGCTTGAGAAATGTAAATGCTAGAGTGTTTACAAACCAAATGTGGACGGACGGACGGCGGACAAAGACCAATCCTAAAACCTCACCTGAGCAATCAGGTGAGCTAAAAAGTGTATTTCACCGATCTGAGCCATTTTCCAACTTGTACGAGAAATCAATAAAACCAATGTATTGACAAAGTTTCACGATGATTAGGCAAAAATTGTGACTTCTATAGTGTTCGATCACAAGGTTTCTCTCTAGTCACATAAGGAAAACTGCCCCAACCCCCTGGCGGCAATGTTTTTTTACCGATCGGGACCATTTGCCAACTCATCTGAGATATATATAAAACCAATCTTTTCACCAAGTTTCATGATGATTGGGCAAATAATGTAACTTCTAGAGTGTTCACAAGCTTTTTTTACTATATAAATATAAGAAAACTGCCCCTCCCCCCACCGGCAGCAATGTTATTCAACTGACTGGAACCATTTTTGAAAAACATTTTTGACCAAATTTCTCGAAAATTGGGCCAAAAATGTGACGTCTAAAGCATTCACGTTTTCACTATATACATATACAGAAAAATGCCCTACCCACTGGCGGCCATGTTTTTTCACCGATCTCGTCCGAGATATCAATAAAACCAATGTTTTGACCAACTTTCATGATATTTGGGCAAAAATTGTGACTTCTAGCGTGTTTACAAGGTTTCTCTATAGCCAAATAAGGAAAACTGCCCCGCCCACTGGCGGCCATGTTTTTGATCAAACCGGAACCACTTTTGAACTCAACCAACATATCATTAATGCAAACATTTTGACCAAATTTCATGAAAATTGGGCCAAAAATGTGACTTCTAGAGTGTTCACATGTTTTCATTATATACATATAGTAAAAAATGGCCCACCCTGCACTGGCAGCCATGTTTTTTTACCGATCTAGACCATTTTTGAACTCGTCCGAGATATCAATAAAACCAATGTTTTGACCAACTTTCATGATGATTGGGCAAAAATTGTGACTTCTAGAGTGTTTACAAGGGTTCTCTTTAGCCAAATAAGGAAAACTGCCCCGCTCACTGGCGGCCATGTTTTTCTACGGACTGGAACCACTTTTGAACTCAACCAACATATCATTAAGGCAAACATTTTGACAAAGTTACATGAAGATTGGGCATGAAATGTGACTTCTAAATTGTTTACAAGGTTTTTCTTTTTTTGACCTATTGACCTAGATTTTGACCCAGCATGACCCAGTTTCGAACTCGATCGAGATATCATTAGGACAAATCTTCTGACCAAGTTTCATGAAGATCTGACAATAAATGTGGCCTCTAGAGTGTTTACGAACAAATGTGGACGGACGGACGACGGACGGACGGACGACGGACAAAGACCGGTTACAAAAGCTCACCTGAGCAATCAGGTGAGCTTAAAAGTGTCATCCCTTATTTGCCTGTGCAGACTACACAGGCTTATCTGGCATGACACTTTTCATAGATGCATTAAGCCCAGTTTTCCCATAACAGGCTCAAATGGTATCAACTGGGGTGCTCCTTCTTGGTGTGAGCATTCAGCATTCTAGCGTTCTTGAACAGGACATTGCAGGCCACACACTTGATGGAGGTCGGTAAGCCGTGGATTCCCCGATGCTCCTTAAGCTGAACATTCCACGCAGCCGCATAGCTGCACAGGTCGCACTTAAATGGCTTGGTCCCTGTGTGCGTGCGCATGTGGGAGGTCAGCTGGGACGGTTGAACAAAGCTCATTGCGCATTGGTCACATTTATGCGGTTTGATACCTGCGAGGGAAAAACAGTGAAGCGTTTAACAGATATTTTCAATGCTCCTTAACCAAGTCTAAAATGTTTTGTGATATTACAGTTCTTGCAGACATGAAAGCAAGATGATAAGAGTGTGGGGGCAAATCAGTGATTTTTAGTTGTTCTCTTGCGAACAACTAAGGTTAGTACTGCGCATTGCAAGTGAGTGGGCTATATATATGATGGGCGCATATGGAATAAGACCCATTTTCGCATGACAAGTGTCATTAAAAACCTCATTGCGAATTGTAAATGGCACATTTTAGCACAATGCTTTTGGATACTTAATTGAATTCAAAATAGCAAACTTGTAAATAAGGGCAGCCTTTCCAGGCGTTCATGAACGATTTCCAGCCCGAATACGACAAACATTTGTGATTGGATAATTAAACGAGAATCCTCTTATTGTGAAACTATACTTCATGTATTTCGGTAATGTTTGTTATCTCATCTTGAAAGAAAAACAGTGTTTATCGAGTACTGACCCTGAAATTCTGTGAGATGGATTTTAACGCGTAATTGTCACTGGGCCACAATTTGTGTCTTTTAAACATACAGAGAGTAGTCCCGAATTCCTTACACTGAACAGTGCTACATCCTTTGCGCTGAGCACAGACACAGTGATGTAGACAAAGTTCAGAAGTTTTATCTCGAATCAGCCTATGAAATATTCGAAAATATTCATGCGTGTCTGCTGGTGTTATGTAAAAGTCATTTTAGGAGAAAAGCTGGGTAAAACAGCTACGCCGAAAAAGCGCATTAGTGCTCTTAACCTATGTTTAGGTCAGAGTTGTTGACAACGTGTGAACTGCTAGGGTAACAAACTAAGCAAAAACAACAAAGTACGGGTCAACAGGGCTGCCTTTATGACTACCTAATTCGTGAGTAAAAAGTATTGCATGCAGATTTATTTATTTAATTTATTTTCATCAATTATCTTATTGTATATTTCGAATTTGTATATGGTGTCAAAAATGAACAAGAGCTGTCAGAAGACAGCGCGCTAGACTATTCGAGTGCTTGACAGTAAAACGCAAGCCATCATGGGAAAATTGTTAATATTCAATATGGTCAAAGTAATATAGTCATATTCTAAGTGGAAGGTCCCATAATTGAAAAATATTGATCTATTATGTTTTAAAGAAGTTGTACTTTATAGACGATTCTGAGTACAGGTATATTTTCCGCAATCTACTGAACATTTGAAAAGACATAAAACAAACTAATAAGATTTTATTTCAAGTTTGATAACAATAGCTTTGGTGGGATGGTTGGACGGTCCTTCAAAAATAAAATAAATATTTGTGTTTTTATGGCCATGTATCAAAAAAAAAATTATTTTTTTTTTTGGGGGGGGGTGGGGGGTGGAGAGGGGGGTATAATGCGGAGGTGTGGTCATTTATTAGATGATCTTTCAAAAACAAGGGAAAAAAAGGATTTTTTATAATTTTTGGATTCTGGGGTGGAGCGTGGTGGCTGGTTTGGGTGGAGTCCATTGTGGTATGTCAGTTAAGTGTTGTTTTGTCAAAGTATGAATAAAATCTGATCATAAAAAAAGTAGTTATGGCAATGTTAGCAAAATTTATTAATTTGACCTCGAGAGTCAAAGTCATTCAAAGGTCAAGGTCAAAATCAACTTGCCAGGTACAGTACCCTCATGATAGTAAGAAAGTTTTTAAAGTTTTAAAGCAATGGCTTTGAAACTTTAGAAGTAAAGTGGATCTAAACACGAAATTTAACCAAATATTCAAAGTTACTAAGACAAAAAAGGGCCATCATGCCGTTAAAATGCCAACCAGAGTAATGCAACTTACCCTGTACAGTCCCCTTAGGATAGAAAATGAGTTTTCCAAGTAGGAAAGCAATAGCTATGATACTTAAGGAATAAAATGGACCAAAACACAAAACTTAACCAAATGTTCAATTATCTAAGTATTAAAGGGGCCATAATTCAGTCAAAATGCCAGTCAGAGTTACATAACTTTACCTGCACAGTCCCCTTATGATAGTTAGTAAGTGTTGCAAGTATGAAAGCAATACCTTTAATACTTTAGGAATAAAGTAAACCTAAACACAAAACTTTACAAATTTTTCAATTTTCTTAGTGGAAAAAGGGCCAATATTTTTTACAAAATGCTTGATACAGTTTATCTGCTCTTGTTTATAGATTGGGGTCATGTTTGTAAAGAAGTATGCAATATATAAAAGCAATATGTCAAGGGACAAGGGAAATATTTGAGGTGGTACGCAAAATTTCACATAGATTTATCAATATTAAATATGCATATTCTAAGTTAAAAAAGAGCCATAATTCTAACAAAATGCTTGATACAGTTGTCTGCTCTTGTTTATAGATTGGGGTCATGTTTGTAAAAAAGTATGCAGAATATAAAAGCAATATGTCAAGGGACAAGGGAAATATTTGAGGTGGTACGCAAAATTGTACATTCCAATGCTAACGCTTACGCTCACGCTTACGCTCACGCCGACACCGGGTTGAGTAGGATAGCTCCACTATATATATTTGGCCATTCTTAAAAAATTGTTTGTTTGACATAACCCGACCCAGGTAAATTTGGGTGCGTCGGTAGGGATTTCATTTTTTTTTGTATTTTTTTTTCTGACATTGAACTTCGACATATACCAAACTGAAAGGTAATTATCAAATAAAGCTCCAAGTCTTCTGCGTCATGAAAGGAAATTGGTAAAGATTTTTCTGCACCGTCCGTATCACCGCACGTGCATTTGTAAGTCTATTTTTTCTATAAAGAGCTTCTTTTCATTTACTTATTTTTTATATGACTTTTGCCATCGGCCGTTATATTGTAGACAGACAACAATATCAACTGTGTATTTCATTATCTGCGCATGAATGACCCAATATTACCCGATAGCGATCTCAATGTTGATTACCATATGTGCTTCAAATTGTTCATGGAAACAAAGAGAATAATAGTTTTTTAAAAACACTCCAGATTAAAATGGCGGATGTTTTCAATGAAATTTAACGAGATTAAGGCATATTCGCAAATTATATTTTTCAAGAGCCAAATTCGCTATACTTTCGCAAATGGCGAACAACAGCGCAACCCTGTAGTAGTGAGCATTTATTCCAATAATAACACGTTCGCAATGCTCCCGCTGTCGTTTGCCATTTGAGTCATTTGCAAAACTATTGATAATTTTGCTCAAGAAAAATCTAAATTGCGAAAATCTAGTAAAATTTCGTTGAAAACATCCGCCCTTTTTAATCCGGACTGGTTTTCTATATTTGTCTCTTTGTTTCAGTGAAAGTGTTTGCAATTCGAACAGTTAACAAAACCCGGTCTGTACCCGATTAGACATTGCTTGACCTTATTGTTAATGAAGTGCACATGGTAGCTGGCCAATCAGCATTGAGCTCACTTACACATGACATGACGTTGTCGAATGAAACTTGAGAACGGGTGGAACTATCAGATAATATTGGGTCATTCATGCGCAGATGTTGTATAATTTGAATACACATTTAATATTGCCGTCTGCCTCCAAAATAGCAACCGGTCGGAAAGTCGTCTAAAGAGATAAGCAAATGAAACAAAAACGTGACAATACCCATCAATAAATATTTCTAAGCTGACCACTTTTTATCTTTCTACCGAATATTAACCGATCTGAATTAAAGAGTGATAATTAATTCATTAGTTATATGGCGATAATATTACACATCTCTGCCGACTGCAGAATTGAATTGAACGGTAATAATTAATTTATTTGTTTTTTTTACTCCCAAACTATTATAACGACAGCAGCGTATTTTAATTAAAGGGATACGAGAAAAACCAGAGCGGTTTAATTGTATTTAAAGTCTAATTAATCGCATATGCATATGTCAAATAAATAGGTGACTCAAATAAATACCGGTACGCGTTTTGTTCATTGCTATTCTAGATATCCTTGAAAGAGCATTCAATGAAATGACGCAAATAACCGGTAAGAATAAAAAGCGGAAAGGACAAATTTAGCGGAAAGAAGTTTCAGCAAGCAATAAAAAAATTTTTTTGTGAAGTAAAAAAAAAAAAATTCAGTGGGCCGATTTTAGTGGGTAGGTCGGGTTATGCCAAACAAAAGAATTTTTAATGATGGCCTTTCATATATTAAGAGGGCCGAGATGGCCCTAGTTCGCTCACCTGAGAGGAGTCGGTTCAGTCAATCTTTACCAAATGTCAAACTTGACCTAGATATTGTCCAGACAAACATCCTGGTCAAGTTTCATCATTATTTCATCTGCGAGTCATGATCAATATACCTATGAAGTTTCATGATCCTAGGCGTAAGCATTCTTGAGTTATCATCCAGAAACCATTTTTCTAAGTTGAGTCACCGTGACCTTGACAGCCATTGTGTGAATACAATATTTGGCACTGTGACCTTGACCATTTACCTAGTGACCTGATAATCAATATGGGTCATCTGCTTGTCATGATCAATATACCTATGAAGTTTCATTAACCTAGGCATAAGCGTTCTTGAGTTATCATCCAGAAACCATTTTATTATTTCAGGTCACCGTGACCTTGACCTTTGACCTAGTAACCTGAAAATCAATAGGGGTCATCTGCCAGTCATGATCATTGTACCTATGAAGTTTCATGATCCTAGGCAGAAGCGTTCTTGAGTTATCATCCAGAATCCATTTTACTATTTCAGGTCACCCCGACCTTGACCTTTGACCTAGTGACCTGAAAATCAATAGGGGTCATTTTCGAGTCATGATCAATGTACCTATAATGTTTCATGATCCTAGGCATAAGCGCTCTTGAGTTATCATCTGGAAACCATTTTCCTATTTCGGGTCATCATGACCTTGACCTTTGACCTAGTGACCTGAAAATCAATAGGGGTCATCTACTAGTTATGATCAATGTACCAAGGCCTAAGTGTTCATGAGTTATCATCCGGAAACCCTTTTGTTTTTACGGGTCATCGTGACCTTGACCTTTGACCTAGTGACCTGAAAATCAATAGGGGTTATCTGCGAGTCATGATCAATGTGGCTATGAAGTTTCATGATCCTAGGCATAAGCGTTCTTGAGTTATCATTCAGAAATCATTTTACTATTTTGGGTCACCGTGACCTTGACCTTTGACCTAGTGACCTGAAAATCCATAGGGGTCATCTGCGAGTCATGATCAATGTACATGTATCTATGAAGTTTCATGATCCTAGGCATAAGTGTTCTTGAGTTATCATCCTGAAACCATTTTACTATTTCGGGCCATTGTGACCTTGACATTTGACCTAGTGACCTAAAAATCAATAGGAGTCATCTGCAAGTCATTATCAATGTACCTATGAAGTTTCCTGATCCTTGGCATAAGTGCTCTTGAGTTATCATCCGGAAACCATCTGGTGGACGGTGGACAGACCGACATGAGCAAAACAATATACCCCCTCTTCTTCGAAAGGGGGGGGGGGGGTGGGCATAATGAGAAAACTGCCCCCCTCCCAGCAGCCATGTTATTCAACTGACCGGAACCATTTTTGAACTCAACTCTCGTATCAAGGAAACAAATGTTCTGAACAAATTTCATGAAAATTGGGCCAAAAATGTGACTTCTACTGTGTTCACATGTTTTCACTTATTATATAGAGAAAAATGCCCCGCCCACTGGCAGCCATGTTTTTTCACCAATCCCAACCATTTTCAAACTCGTCCGAGATATCAATAAAACCAATGTTTTGACCAACTTTCATGATGATTGGGCAAAAATTGTGACTTCTAGAGTGTTTACAAGGTTTCTCTATAGCCAAATTGGGAAAACTGCCACTATATACATATAGAGAAAAATGCGCCGCCCACTGGCGGCCATGTTTTTTCACCAATCTAGACCATTTTCGAACTCCTTCGAGACATCAATTGAACCAATGTTTTGACCAACTTTCATGATGATTGGGCAAAAATTGTGACTTCTAGAGTGTTTACAAGGTTTCTCTATAGCCAAATAAGGAAAACTGCCCCGCCCACTGGCAGCCATGTTTTTCAATGGATCGGAACTGTTTTTGAACTCAACCAAGATATCATTAAGACAAACATTTTGACAAAGTTACATGAAGATTGGGCATGAAATGTGACTTCTACAGTGTTTACAAGGTTTTTCTTTTTTTTTGACCTAGTGACCTAGTTTTTGACCCGGAACAACCCAGTTCCAAACTCGGCTGAGATTTCATTGGGACAAAGCTTCTGACCAAGTTTCATGAAGATGGGACAAGGAATGTGGCCTCTAGAGTGTTTACGAGCAAATGTTAAAGGACGGACGGACAGTAAGCTGAGTGGTAAAAAGTTACACACTGCAATGATCAATATCTGGGGTCTAACAAATTCTAGAGCAGAACTAAACATAGATTGGGAAATATGACTCAGCAGGTTAATCAATGGAGATAGATAATGCAAAATTGTGTACATGTTGTCTTCATTTCAGCTTTCTCTTAGTTGATAGGCTTACCATAAGTAATAATGACTAAAACAGTTGTTAATTATGAAAATTCTGTGTTATGAAAAATTAAATAAAACAGTTAATGGTACATAATACTGACATCATAAAACCAAACTTTACTACACAGGGCACAAATGTTCTGACCAAATTTCATGAAGATTGGGCAACTGAATTAAATAAAACTAGAGTGTTAACAAGATTTTACTATAGCCGTATAAGGAAAAATGCCCTGCCCCATTGGAAGCCATGTTTTTCGAGGAAACATAATTATTTTCGAACTCATCCAAGATATCATTGAGACCAATCTTCTGACCAAATTTCATGAAGATTGGACAATAAATGTGGCCTCTAGAGTGTTAACAAGGTTTTACTAAAGCCATATATAGCCGTATAAGGAAAAATTCCACGCCCCTGGTGGCCATGTTTTTAAGGCAACAAAAACCATTTTCGAACTCATCCAAGATATCATTGGGACAAATCTTCAGACCAAGTTTCATGATGATCGGAAAATAAATGTGACCTCTAGAGTGTTAACAAGGTCATACATTTCAATATAATTTAAAATAAAACTTTCGAAGAACATGTGTCGAAAAATGCCAAATAAGCGAGAAATTTAATTCTGAAATCAAAAATGTCTGTACAGTAGAATTCGCCAGAATGTATATCATGCATGTACGATGTGAATCTTAATTTAGTTTAATGGTTGTTTTCAAATTCCTGCAGCGATGTCTATTCATTCGACACACGAACACTATTCAACTCCGATCCTGATAAAAAGACGAATTGTTCGGTTATTGTAGGAAAATATGTACGAAATATCTTCGTCACCATCAGCTCGGGGCGCTAATTTGTCTTTGCTGAATTTTATGAAATTCGTCTTTCTTATCTTGCCTATTTTGTGTTATTGTAACATGTACTATCAATATATTACAATTTAACACCTATAAAAATCGTATAGTCTCGTTTTAATTGTTTGACAAAAGAATGCCATATTGTACAGAATCAAACAATAAAAAACATATTCAAAAGTTTGCTATCTGCCAGATTGTAAAACTATCATTTATAATTAATTCCACTTAATCTTCTTGTGCTTAAAACAAATATTTTAAAAAGGGAGACAACTGTGTCAATTCAACATAACTTTTCATTTGCAGTTACTTCCCTTGACATGATAAACTATATAGTGTTCAAAAGCTGTTATTACTATATAAATATAAGGAAAATGACCCCCCCCCAGTGGCCATTCTTTTTTACTGATCCGAACCATTTTCGAACTCAACTGTCATATCCAAAAACACATATTTTGACCAAATTTCATGAACATTGGACCAAAAATGTGACTTCTAGAGTGTTCCCATGTTTTCACTATATACATATAGAGAAAAATGCCCCGCCCACTGGCGGCCATGTTTTTTCACCGATCTGGACCATTTTCGAACTCGTCCAAGAAATAAATAAAAACAATGTTTTGACTAATTTTCATGATGATTGGGAAAAATTTGTGACTTCTAGAGTGTTTACAAGGTTTCTCTACAGCCAAATAAGGAAAACTGCCCCGCCCACTGGCGACCATGTTTTTCAACACACAGGAACCACTTTTGAACTCAATAAAGATATCATTAAGACAAACATTTTGACAAAGTTACCTGAAGATTGAACATAAAATGTGACTTCTACAGTGTTTACAAGGTTTTTCTTTTTTTTTACCTAGTGACCTAGTTTTTGACCCGACACAACCCAGTTTCGAACTCGGCCGAGATTTTATTGGGGCAAAGCTTTTGACCAAGTTTCATGAAGATGGGACAAGAAATGTGGCCTCTAGAGTGTTTACGAGCAAATGTTTATGGACGGACGGACATACGACGGACAAAGACCGGTTAGAAAAGCTCACCTGAGCTATCAGGTGAGCTAAAAAAGTTACCATTTTCATCATACTTTCTATGCTTTCAGAACGTCAAAAATGGCCATGTTGTTGTGACTTTGTGGAATAGGATGATACAAATCTCAAATCTCGACTCATGCGTAATGACACACTCTTTATAAATTTGAATGGCATGTGTACATCACAAAGGCTAATCTGGGACGATACTTTACGCAAATGCATCAAGGTCTGTTTTCCCACTGGAAGGCTCACATGTAGTAGCAAGTAGTTTTGTTTGCAAAAATGCAAACTTGAACCTCACAAAAATGACAAAAAAGGCTTGAACTGTGCTAAGTTTTAGTCCAGAAATATTGTCTTTGGGCTATTATCTTACATAATGACCCAGAAGACAGTCTAAACATGTCATGTGTGTATCTGTAATATATAAATTTTATTGCGCACATCTTACTCAATTCAACTACACAACCTACCATCGTGAGTCCCCATGTGATACTTGATTTTGCTCGAAGAATATGCAGTGTAGGAACATTTTGGGCACTGAAAGTATCGTATGTTGCTGTGCACTTGTTTTATGTGTCGAGTGAGATCTGAGAAGTACAGTTTTCCACAATCAGGACAAAGTCCGCCTCTTTTCACATTGTCTTCTGATGCGCCTTGGCAATTTGCTACATGTTGCTCATAACATTCCTTGGTCATGTCTAAGAAACGCAACTTGCACTTTTTACAGTATGCCATAATTTCTGGGTGAACTTCACACTTATGTTTTTTAAGCTCACTCTGCTTGAAACAAACAGTTTCACACTGGCTACAATTCCACCTAGCTTCATTGTGTTGTTTAGCCATGTGATTTCTATATGCTTCTAGCCCTGTGAATTCTACTCCACACAGTTCACAGCTATAACCCATGACGACTAACCTCTTTGTCAAGTTAGGATGAGCATCCTTTTGATGCTTTTTTACATCAGCTTGGTTGTTGGATTCATAGTCACAAATTCTGCAGCGAAGAATTCCATTCACATGTTCTTCAATGTGTTCCTCAAACGCTGTCTTGTCCTGTGCTTTGAAGCCTTTACAAACTAAACATGAAAACAGTTCCTCAAAAACATCAAGATTCCGATCTTTCTGAGAAACAGATGGTACTTTCACAACAGTGTATTTGTCTGCATGGTCTTCAAGCTTTATTGATTTCCATTTCAACTCACTTTTAAGTTTCATTTTCATGTCATCTGTGATTCCAACACATGTTTCTATCATGATCTTTTTCTTTTTAACTTTGGGTACTTTTCTGGCACAAGGATTCTTAGATGATACAACTTTCTGTTTAATTGTATAATCTCTGGATTCAAATAATTCATCATCTTCACTATTAAGCTGCAATTGAAAGTCAGGGTCGGCTTCTGATAGTTCAGTGTCAGATTCTTTGTCAGATGCTCCAAAGTCAGGGTTTTCATCAGATATTTCAAAGTCAGGGTCTTCTTCAGTCTCTGACATTTTAGTATCTGTAATGTCATCAACGATAATATCATCTTCACTTGAACCATTTTTTGCCAAATCACCAAAATGTTTATCATTTGTTTCTTCGTCTGAATCATCTGGTAATTCCAGAGCTTTAAAGTCAGGTCGATAGCCCTTTGATCTTAATCGTGTACTTTTTCTTCGAAACTCAAACTTCTTATCAAGCTTTTCATCCTCTTCATCAAGGTATCTTACTTTGGATTTGTTCTGAATGAAGTTTTCCAGCAGTTTCATTTCTTTCTGACAGCTTTCATTAATGGACTGACCCTCCTTGTCAGACAAGGCAGAGTCACTGTTTTCATCTGATAATTCAAAGTCACATTCTTTGTCATTCAGTCCTAAATACGGGTTTTCATCAGATATTTCACATTTAGGGTCTTCAAAAGTGGTTGACATTTTTCGCTTCCTTTTCTTCGCCCAATTGTTCATGTTAGGAGCTTGTAAAGTCATACTGGTGGCATCTGTAATGGCTTCTAGCGTCAATGTATCACTCAATAAATCATCCAGATCTTTCTTATTAATGATATCTTGTTTACATTTTCTTTCCAGGTTTTTGTTGTCTATGGTGGCATCAATATGTTCATTCTCAATGACTGCTTTATCTGACATCAACTCTCGTCTAAAAGAATAAAATTAACCGATTTCAAGCACGTTAGTTAAATTGATATACCCACCAAATTTATGTATTTTTAATTCTTGTTTAGAATCTGAGATATAGCCCTGAAAAGTTAAATAAAACAAAAACAAAAAGAACAATAACTCTTTTTTCAAAAGTGTATGGTTTTGATTCTTGTGCATGGCATTTCTCCACATTGAAATCTATACACCCATGAAGTTTGAAACTTATGTAGTATCTGAGATATATTCCTGAAAAGTGTGTGACAGACAGACAGATGGATAATTGCAAAACTATATCCCTCTTCCTTTAGCTAGGGATAACAAATAAATGGGGAATGAATCCTGAAATGATATTTAAATATATGTGTTTCCTTAAACACGAATGATACAGTGTGCAGTAAATAACTAAATATTTCCATTTCAACACAGAAACACATAAATGAAAATGTAATTGTTCAGATATTGAACTGTGGCATCCAATTACTATATACATCCGCCATGTTGACATGCTAAAGTGATGCTAATTAAAGCAACTTATTAAAATGAAGAGGTTGTCATGAGAAACAAGAGCTGTCTCCATCGGAAGACATATGCCCCCAAAAAAACGTTTTTTTGAAACCTTAATGCGGACCCTAAGTTCAAGGTCAAGGTCAAAAGGGTCAAAATTTGTGTGCATAATGAAAGGCCTTGTCCATATATACATGCATACCAACTATGAAATTTACATTGAAGCGACATAAGTTATGAGCATTTTTCGAGCCGAAACGCAATTTTTTGATGATTCAAGAGCTATAACTCAGAAGTGCCTAGAACACTGTATTATGTGAATTGGGAATAAGACATCAAACTGGGAATGGACATCATTTTGGTGATTTTCTCAAACAAAACTATTCATTTCATGATCTACATATATTTTTGTAATATATTATCTATAATTTAAGCTTAATAAGAAATTTTCCATGACTTTTTCATTAACAGTGATTGAAATTTTATCATTTAAAGTGTATTTTTAAACCGTGTCCATGCGCGGCATGGACACAGTTTCATTTCATGAGGATTTTTTTTTAAATTAATAAAAAATCCAGTTTTGAAGTAAAATCAATTTAAATGATGCTATTATATATGCAAGTATATGTTTTAATTATAATTTGTAAAACTAGATAAATACAACATATAAAACTGCATATTATGCACTTTTGATAAAACACAATTTATTCCCAAATTGATGTCTTATTCCCAATTCACATAATACAGTGTTCTAGGTAAATTTGGCTGATTATCGAACCAAACCTAGATTGTATTGCCTTACACATTTTTATGAAGTTTGGTGAAGATCCAATGACGATTGCTTGAGTAATTGAGCGGCAACGAAAACAAACTCAATTTTTCGATGATTCAAGGGGCGTAACTTAGGAGTGTCTAGGTGAATTTGGCCAATTATCGAACTTAACCTAGATTGTATTGCCTTACTAATTTTTATGAAGTTTGGTGAAGATCCAATGACAATTGCTTGAGTTATTGAGTGGAAACGAGAAAAAACACAATTTTTCGATGATTCAAGGGCTGTAACTCAGGAGTGTCATGGTCAATTTGACTGATTATCGAACTTTACCTATATCTTATGACCTTACACATTTTCATGAAGTTTGGTGAAGATCCTATGACATTTGCACGAGTTATTGAGTGGAAACGAGAAAAAAACACTTTTACAATTCAAGGGCCGTAACTCAGGAGTACCTGGGTCAATTAAGCCGATTATGGAACTTGACCTAGATCTTATAGCCTAATACATTTTTATGAAGTTTGGTGAGATCCTAAGACTATTGCTCGAGTTATTGAGCGGAAACAAGAAACATCACAATTTTACGATAATTCAAGGGCCGTAACTCAGGAGTGTCTGGGTCAATTTGGCTGATTATCGAACGTGACCTAGATTGTATTGCCATACTAATTTTTATGAAGTTTGGTGAAGATCCGATGACAATTGCTTGAGTTATTGAGCGGAAACGACAAAAAAATCAAATTTTCGATTATTTAAGGGCCGTAACTCAGGAGTGTCATGGTCAATTTGGCTGATTATCGAACTTGACCTATATCTTATGACCTCACACATTTTCATAAAGTTTGGTGAAGATCCTATGACATTTGCTCGAGTTATTGAGCGGAAACGAGAAAAAAAAACAATTTTACGATAATTCAAGGGCCGTAACTCAGGAGTGTCTGAGTCAATTTAGCCGATTATCGAACTTGACCTAGATCTTATAGCCTAACACATTTTCATGAAGTTTGGTGAAGATCCTAAGACATTTGCTTGAGTTATTGAGCGGAAACAAGAAAATCCCAATTTTACGATAATTCAAGGGCCGTAACTCAGGAGTGTCTGGGTCAATTTGGCCGATTATCGAACTTGACCTAGTATAGACACATATTCATGAAGTTTGGTGAAGATCTGATGTCAATTGCTTGACTTATTGAGCGGAAACTAATCCGGACGGACTAACTGACTGACGGACAGTGCAATTTTAATATGCCCCCAGAACCTATGTTCTGGGGTATAAAAATGATGATAAGAATCAATTAGGGACACCAGTTAAATGTTCACAAAAACTGTGTTGGTGTCAATAGTAGCTTGCCGATATTGTCAACAAATCAATTAAGTGGTTGAGGCTGTACTGATCATTGATGAGTTGTTATAACTTTCATCCATCTTATGAATTAAATGCACACAATGCATCTCGGCAATAAAGGTATGACATCTTTAAAGCATTTTACGAATTAGAGGGACAAAATGCATTTCGGCAATGACGGCATGTCATTAATTAACAAGGAGACAATGTTCAAGCCAAAGAGACATTGATACTCTCCTGTTTTGAAAACATAACAATCATCTCATTAATTGGTGACAGCTGTAACCAAAAACATTACTAAAACCCAAAAGTCGTATCCAAAACAATTTTAAATGTGACTTAATTTGTATATGCCCAACTTTGGCTTTTAATTATGCAATCTTTATTTATTTTCTTTACATAATCTTTGAAATGGAATTTCCGATTTAAATATTAAGCCAGTTTTTATATACATGGGTATCTGAATATTCGTTCCCATCTCAAGTTATCTTCCAAATGTTTTTATTATCACAAGAATCCTCATAACTTAAAAGATTAGAAAATATATGTAATGTATGTATGTAACATGATAAAGACTTACATAATATTGCAATTTCATCTGAAATGTTTTAATGAGTTACCATTTATGCAAATTTAATATCAGTAGCAAACCCACTTTTGTTTAATGTGCAGATGTATTATTAGGATTGAACTTAATGCATGACATGACCCTTGATAAGTAGGATAGCTGCATTCTGCAGAATGTATTTAATAAGTCTCGTTCGGGGAAAACTGTTCTTAATGCATGTATGTAAAGCGTCGCCCCACATTAGCTTGTGCAGTATGCACAGGCTAATCAGGGACGAAACAATCTGCCTTACCAGGGACCTATACATATGCCTGGATTTTTGCTAAGTGGAGAGTTTCTTAAATAAAACAAAAACTACAATAAAAGTGTCTTCCCTAATTTGCCTGTATGGACCTAACAAGCTAATCTGGGATGACACATACCCACATTCATTAAGCCCAGTTTGCCTAAACGCGGTTCATATAAACTTACAGGTAAACACTGGAGTCTACCACAGCTTCTCTGGTTGCTAACAGCGGGGTCATATCTACCACATTGGATCCAGTTGCCGGAACAAACGGAACTATAAGGAATATACCACATCTCTGTGACACGGACCCTCCCGTGGGCTCTGTGAACTGGGCTTTGAATGCCTGCATGATGGGCAGACCGCTCAGTGTGCAGCCCACATAGGGCGACTTCTTGGAACTTGACCTGAAAAAATTGTGGTTCTGTTTAAAGATGACTGCTATTGATTGATATCCTTAGACACACATAATTGATAGACCAGATTAATACAGTAAAATACAAAGCACTGTAGCATTAATCAATTATCAATTCATTAGTTCAATGTTTTGATAGAAAGCAAAACCCATCTGACAAAGAAGCAATGTGTGATATGCCCCTTAAGATAATGGTTGTATGTGTGTTTGTGTGTGTGTGGGGGGGGGGAGGGGCTGAGAGGTCGAAAGGAATTAATTACTCACTTACTGAACAAGGAGTTGATTACATAGTACCCATTTATTGCAAAATCTTAAATGAAAATTCAGGACAGTTGACCTTGATTTTCCAGAGGTAAAAAAGTTGCATATGACACACAACATATCATAGGGAATAATAACAATTAAATTCTTATTTAATTTCAATAATTGTGCAATACCAAGCTACTTCTGCCTACAGGCTACATACACATACAATTTCAGGGCAATATGCCTCAATCCAATTCAATATCAAGTTATTGAAAGGAAAATAGTGTTTCCTATGAAGTTAGAATGACCACAACTTTGATCCAACTGGTCCCAAAAGGATCCCCCAGCTAACATAGCTGCAATGTCAACACATAGGCTACAATCATACTCAATTTCAAAACAGTACCCGCTTAAAAACTGAAATTGTCGAGGGAAAACAATTTTTCTAAATAAAGAAAGGGACCTTAATCTCAACCCAACTGGTACCAAGCTACAAAATGAATGAACGATATCTAAATCCCAATTCAAGTAACTGAGACATATGTTTTTGTATTTTTAGTAAGTGTCCTTGACCTTAACCAAAATGGAACTTATAAAACTCCATGCTACGTGTAGGTCAGCATATAATCAACCCACACACACATTTTCCGTGTAATACCTCCATCAAAGCTCTAATTATTCACCTGAAAACAATCTCTTATTTTTAGTAAAATTGACTTTTACCTAAACCAGACAGGCAACAAATGCTATCCAAGGCTAAGTCTGCATTTAAACTTCTTACATGCAACAATTCAGAGAAATACATATATCCAAACTGAAGTAATTGACTTAAATACCATTTTTCCATTTTTGTTACAGTGATCTTGACCTTCACCCTTCATGACTTTCATACCCCAAATATAATTCCAAGCTAGGTCTCCCTGCAAACTTGATATGTTACTACATATAGGTTGGTCAATTCAATCAAAAGTTATTGACCCATTTCCAACCTAGGTCTTTATGTAAGTCACCTTATCAAATAACTTTAGATGAAGTATATTCATAAACAAGGGCTGTTTGTAAAACACGCATGCCTCCGAAATGGGCTTTCCGTTGTAATGGCAGCCATTGTGTGAATACGTTAGAAACCATTTTACTGCTTCAGGTCATTGTGACCTTGACCTTTGACCTAGAGACCGGAAAATCTGTAGGGGTCATCTGCCAGTCATGATCGATGTACCTATGAAGTTTCATGATCCTAGGCCTAAGCTTTCTTGAGTTATCATCCGGAAACCATTTTACTGTTTTCAGTCACTATGACCTTGACATCTGACCTAGTGACCTGAAAATCTATAAGGGTCATCTGCCAGTCATGATCAATGTACTTATGAAGTTTCATGATCCTAGGCCTAAGCGTTCTTGAGTTATCATCCGGAAACCATTTGGTGGACGGACCAACCAACCGACTGACTGACATGTGCAAAACAATATACCTCCTCCTCTTCAAAGGAGGTCATATAAATTAAGTTATTCAACAGAAACAGTTTTTCTATTTTTAGAAAAAGCAACCTTGACCTGCGTGGAAAATACCTTTTAAATTGCTTGATGAATGACCAAAGCAAAATTGGGAAGTTTTTTACGCCCCTGGTATGGTGGCATATAGCATTTGAACTGTCTGTCCGTCCGTCCATCCGAAAACTTAAAGATTTGCCATAACTTTTTGCATTATTGAAGATAGTAGCTTGATATTTGACATGCATGTGTATCTCATGGAGCTGCACATTTTGAGTGGTGAAAGGTCAAAGTCAAGCTCATCCTTTAAGGTCAAAGGTAAAAAAAAAAAAATCCAAGAGAAGTAACAAGCTTTTAAGGGAGAAAATTTCTATTTATCATTTGGCAGGTACAGATCATTTTTACAAGTGCAGTAGTATTTTTTTAAGGGATATAATCAAAACCAAAAAATAATAAATAAAAGCGGCGCATTTGGGGGCATTGTGTTTCTGACAAACACATCTCTTGTTTCCAGCTTAATTTAACAGTTTCCATCTGCAAAAGTTGTTTCATGGCTTAATTCAACATGTTATCTCAATGCAACCTATGCCATTAAAGTCAGTGTGACCTTGGCCTTTAAAGTCAGTGTGACCTTGGCCTTAAGTCAGTATGACCTTGGCCTTAAAAGTCAGTGTGACCTTGGCCTTTACAGTCAGTGTGACCTTGGCCTTATAAGTCAGTGTGACCTTGGCCTTTCAAGAAGAGATGGGTGTAACAAGCGAATATTTGTGGATAACGATTTGAAAACTGCATGAGTAATGACAAAGTTACACACCTGCCAAAGTTGGAACATACGAACACAAAAGTCATATACTTGCACATATATACACTAGACCATTGTGTTTTATGTATCGAGCTTTCATCAAGCAGGCAATAACAAATTGATAAAAGTGCTAATTTTACAACCAGTTCAGGCATACTCACCCACTGGTTTTGCTTTGGACAGCACTAGCGCTGCTGTTTTTATTACTTATTCCACCATGCTTTGTGGTTTCTTCTCCAGACATAATGAACCTTAAAAGAAACAGGGCTGTTTGTAAAACATGCATGCCCCCCATATGGGCTCTCCGTTGTAGTGAAGCCATTGTGTGAATATGTTTTTTGTCACTGCAGGTTTTTTTTTGGCCGGATTTTATAGCCGAAATTCGGCTTTGTTCCCAATCCCAAAAAGTATACTTTTTTCCCAAAATGTGGCAAAAAATTCCCAATTTCCAAAAAAAATAAAAAAATAATTTTTTTTTTTTTTTTTTTTTTTTTAGAAAGAAGTGTCTTATGCGTATTTTGTCTCAATTTTTATTCAATTACATCTAACATAGTATTATATGATTGTGTTCTTTTAATTTGAATGATGATAATGAGTTATATCAAATTTAGTATTTCCCTAATCAGTGGACTTTTAGTTTGGAATAAAAAGGCTAATGAATTTATTTTCCCAATTTCATGTAAATGCCGATAAAATTCCCAATTCCAAAGCCATGGGCTATCTTCCTAAAAAGTGGGGAAAAAAACCTGCACTGTGACCTTGACCTTTGACATAGTGATCTGAAAATCAATAGGGGTCATCTGCCAGTCATGATCAATGTACCTATGAAGTTTCATGATCCTAGCCATAAGCGTTCTTGAGTTATCATCCCGACACCACTTTACTATTTCGGGTCACCGTGACCTTGACCTTTGACCTAGTGATCTGAAAATCAATAGGGGTCATCTGCGAGTCATGATTAATCTACCTTTTAAGTTTCATGATCCTAGGAATAAGCGTTCTTCAGTTATCATCCGGAAACCATTTTACTATTTCCGGTCACCATGAACTTGACCTTTGACCTAGTGACCTCAAAATCGATAGGGGTCATCTGCGAGTCATGATCAATGTACCTATTAAGTTTTATGATCCTAGGCACAAGCGTTCTTGAGTTATCATCCAGAAACCATTTTACTATTTCGGGTAACCATGACCTTGACCTAGTGGCGGTGACCTTGACCTTTGATATAGTGACCTGAAAATCAATAGGGGTCAACAAAAGTGGGGAAAAAAACCTGCACTGTGACCTTGACCTTTGACATAGTGATCTGAAAATCAATAGGGGTCATCTGCCAGTCATGATCAATCTACCTATCAAGTTTCATGATCCTAGGCATAAGCGTTCTTGAGTTATCATCCGGAAACCATTTTACTATTTCGGGTCACCGTGACCTTGACCTTTGACCTAGTGACATGAAAATCCATAGGGGTCATCTGCCAGTCATGATCAATGTACCTATGAAGTTTCATGATCCTAGGCCCAAGCGTTCTTGAGTTATCATCCAGAAACCATTTTACTATTTCCGGTCAACGTGACCTTAACCTTTGATCTAGTGACCTGAAAATCAATAGGGGTCATCTGCCAGCCATTATCAATCTACCTACGAAGTTTCATGATCCTAGGCATAAGCGTTCTTGAGTTATCATCCGGAAACCATTTTACTATTTCGGGTCACCGTGACCTTGACCTTTGATCTAGTGACCTGAAAATCAATAGGGGTCATCTGCGAGTCATGATCAATCAAGTTTCATGATCCTAGGCCTAAGCGTTCTTGAGTTATCATCCGGAAACCATTTTACTATTTCGGGTCACTGTGACCTTGACCTTTGACCTAGTAACCTGAAATCAATAGGGGTCATCTGCGAGTCATGATCAATCTACCTATCAAGTTTCATGATCCTAGGCCTAAGCGTTCTTGAGTTATCATCCGGAAACCATTTAACTATTTCGGGTCACCGTGACCTTGACCTTTGACCTAGTGACCTGAAAATCAATAGGGGTCATCTGCGAGTCATGATCAATGTACCTATGAAGTTTCATAATCCTAGGCCCAAGTGTTCTTGAGTTATCATCCGGAAACCACCTGGTGGACGGACCGACCGACAGACCGACCGACATGTGCAAAGCAATATACCCCCTCTTCTTCGAAGGGGGGCATAAATATAGTAATAGTTAATGATGTAAATTTGATTTTTTTTGTGCTTCTTTCTCTTTATTATTCTTTAGTCATTTCATTTATACACTAAACAATGAAGCCTTATATATCTAGCTTTCATCAAGCAGGCCAGATAAAATTGCTTATTTTACAACCATTTCAGGCATACTCACCCACTGGTTTGGCTTTTCTCAGCATCAGTGTTGGTGTTTTTATTACCTGTTCCAACGCGTTTTGTTGTTTCATCTTCCCACTCTATGAACCTTAACAGAAAAAATATAAATTGCATAAATAAGTTTTTTGACACGGATTTCAATGTCTTATTAATTGAAACAACAATGCTCCAATTAAATTCTGAGTTAAATTTTAGTTTAGTTAGTTTAAACCTATTTATTTTAGCTCGATTGCATCGAAAGCCTTAGGCTTATATAAACGCTCTCGAGTCCGTTTCCTGGGCCTAGAACCAGTACTTGGTGTCTTTGGGGGAGATCTAAAGAACGCTCCCACGGTGGGGATCGAACCCGTGACCTCCCGGTCGCTTGGCGGACACCATATCCATTACACCACTGCGACCTATAAAATTTTGTCTATAGACTTATAAAATGTCACAATTCTCATAAATTGTTGGTTCATCCTTATGCTTAAACCACATTGAGTAATGGATTAACAAAACTTTTCTAACTTCCGTAACAAAGTTTGTAATTGAAGCCATTATTTAAATTTGTATCAATTACCAGTATTTCCTTAAAAGAGACATCTGAATGCTCAATAACTAGAAATGTGTCCAAACAAAGAATGCGTATGTTCTGTAAAGATTAAGGTTTACTTATTTTCGTTGAAAAATACAAAGTACTATAGAAAAAGAAATTATTTATTAAATTTAAGTCATGTGATGATATTATTGTGATATGATTTGAAATCATATAGTGTGCATTGGCATTTGCTCCACCTCTTTTTGAAGAATGCAAAAATATTATCTATTAGATTGGCAAGCAGCCAATAGTTTTGTGTATACAGCAACTGGTATAAGTTGAAAGATATCATAATGTTAGCGATTTAATTGGATGGACATTGAAAACTCCACCATGTTTCAACTTGTAAGGTCCTTTTATTACAGGTCGCCCTGGCGTAGTGGCAATAGTGTCCGCCTAGACTAGAGACGGTAATGGGTTTGATCCACCTTGTGGGAGCCTTCTTAAGATCTCCCCTATGGACACCAAGTACTGGTTCTACACAGGAAACTGATTCAAATAGTGTTAAAATAAGCCTTAGGCTTTCAATGCAATCAAGCTTAAATAAATATGTTTAAACTAAATGTCCTCACATGTCCAATTGGGTAATGTTTGTATGCTTCTGTACATGTATGGATAAATAAATCTTCATTGAATCACACTTGATTGTCTGATCTTTTAAATAATAAGAAATATGTTTAAAAAAACATAAAACCTGCGCATAATCCCATTGTAGACAATTCTCTGTGTATTTTTTTAAACTTCTGGTCTGTCGCGCAACCTAAGAATTAGTATTGGCTCATTTATTATACATCTCAAGATAAGACGCCCCTGTGATTATTTTTTGAGTTACACAAGAAACAAGTTATAACCATCTTGATTGTTTTGTAAAAAAGGGTCCATATATGTGTAGCTTCAGTTATGTAGAAAATGTCTGGACCAAAATACAAAGGTCCTTATAATTGTTTACATATAAAGGAAAAAAAGAGGCCCTGAAAAGCCCAAAGTTGCTCACCAACTATGGAACTGACCTGTTTTGTGCAGCTGAAGAGTGAAGATATAATAAGAACAAGTGTTCTGACCAAGTTTCATTTAGAATGAACAATAAATGTGACTTTTAGACTGTTAATAAGGTTTTTAACTACTGGTAAACTATAGCCATAAAAGGAAAAATGCCCCACTCCCTCACTAAGTACATAAGGGGGCAATGTTTTTAAACAAATCGGAACCATTTGTTTATTCTTCCAAGATATCATTTGGAATATCTTCTGACCAAGTGTCATGATGATCGGATAATAAATGTGGCCTTTAGAATGTTAACTGCTAAACAAGGCAAATGTTGCCGAAGCACAACGGACAATAGGTGATCACAAAAGCTGTGACACGATTCAGAATGGACAATAAATGTGATTTCTAGAGTGTAAACTAGGTTTTACTAATGCCGTATTATTAAAAATGCTCCACACCCTGGCGGCCATGTTTTTAACCAACAATTTTCAAGCTGAAAGACGGACTAACAAGTACAAAAAGTTGGGGCATAAAAATGAAATATAAAATACGGAACAGAATTCTTACTTGTCCAATAAAAGTTTTGCAAAAGCATGATGCGATTTGCAATTGTTCTGATGTTTTAACTGCGACCATCTCTGGAATTCCACACCTAAATTAACACAACCTCTAGTATCTTTTTCAAAATTCTGATCATTCTCTTGGAGCAGTAAACATGGGGTCTCTTGACTTTCGTTGATATCATCATCTACACAGACGTCAGCATCTTCAGTGGTTGACCCAGCATCAGATGTTACCTCAAAATGCAAGCAGGGACCTTCCACATTTTCTCTGCTAACCAGCAGCTGTTTAGGAAATGATGAGTGTTCATCCAACTTGACTGTAGATGAAACATTTCTTAAGAGGCAATCATCTCCATTGAGGTTTTCACAATTATAGGAAGGTCCATCACAGTAGTTGTTCTGTTCTGTCTTGAAGGCAAAAGAAGTCATCATCAAATTCATTGCACTTGTATTCTCAGCAAACTGTTTATTATCAGATGTAGTAATATATGGCTTTTGTTCATTTCCATGTGATATCTCTGACACATTCTGAAAATTCCCATTTAATTGCTCTGACATGTTTGGTAAATTCCCATGCGATAGTTCTGATATGTTCTTTATATGACAAACTTTATTAACCATCATACTTGAGCTTACAGTGTCAAAGCCAGAATCTTCGGATATTTCAATCTTAAACTCGGTGAGTAAAGATTGTTCAGAGACTTTGATCTCAGGCTGTTGTACATTACCATGTGATATGTTCTGTGTATTCCCATGTGATATATCTGATATGTTCTGTTCATCCACAGGTGATATCTCTGATATGTTCTGCAAATTTCCATGTGATAGCTCTGATGTGTTCTGTAAACTCCCATGTGATAGCTCTGATGTGTTCTGTAAACTCCCATGTGATAAATCTGATATGTTCTTTATATATATACTTTTTATAACTCTCATACTTGAGTCAAAGCTAGGATTGTCCAATAGTTCAATCTTAAAATCTTTAAGCACACCATTTTCTGACACTTTGTAACCTTGCAAAGCTGTCTTTGATGAACTCATCTTGGTGAACTGAAAAGAAACAACATTATTTTAAACTATTCAACAGCCGATGGTGAAATTTACAAACTAGTGGTATGAAAAAAATGTGCATTTCCACATTGAAGGATATCAATGTACACATCTGAAGTCACGGGTTCCATCCCCACTATGGGAGCGCTCTTTAGATCTCCCTCAAAGACACCAATTGCTGGTTCTAGGCACAGGAAACTGACTCGAGAGCGTTTTGAATAAGAAGTAAGTACTTAAAATGCAATGGAGCTAAAATAAAAAGGTTTAAACTAAACTTAACATCTGCAATTAATATAAACATTTTAAAATATGTATTGAAGTTTATTAATGTTATTTCAGTGCACAGGGGTTTTCAGCCTTATATAACAGGGACCTATTAAAGGCCCCTTCCCAATTGAACATTTTCTTTAAAATCATGTAGTTTTCCCAATATCCTAACTTACACCAGCCTTTTCATTTCCCAAAGCAGTAATTTAAGCGAGAATTCTTCCCAAAATGAGCAATTTCTACCCAAAATCCATAGGCTAGGGCCTCTTCCCAAAGAAGCGAGGAAAACCCCTGGTGCATGAACGTTGAAATAGAAACCTGATTTATGCAATATGTCTAAGACATACTTACTTCATAAGGCGGGATAAACACAATACATATCATGAATTACGTTACATCAATCATACACAATCACTGTATAACTTACATACACAGTTAAAAGTCGTATTAAAAATAAAAGAATAAAAGGCGTGACAATAAATTACTTATTTGAAACTGATTATTTTACGCCTTTCTGTTGAGTATTGATCTTAATTCAAGAGTGTTAATTGTACACTATTTTTTTGCATACAAACCTATTTGAGATAGGCATAATCTAATCAAATGAATATGTCAAAACCAAGCGTGGTTTAATTGAAATAAAAAGTTTTATTAGTTTTGAATTGGCAACATAGAGGTACCGTAGGGTAATTCATCTACTGTAGCTTACTACAGAAATGGAAGTAACCCACAATCTTTCTGTATAGAAGAAATGGTTTCTTAAAACTTAAGTGTCCTGAGGACAAAAATGAGTCTGACCAAACAAATTAAATTACAAAACAAAAGAGCATTTTAAGACTTATAGAAAGTTAATAACAAGTGGCTCCTTTTTTACCATGAAACAATATTAATGTACGGTGACCTACATGCATAAACATTAAAGGTACATTCACAGTAACTGTTGGTTGCAATAATATATTTTGAACAAAAGACTCAGTGAAAAAACACAAACTCTTAAGGTTAGAGTTTTTAAATGAAGATTTATGATGCTGTGATGTTGTTCTATAATATAAATGTAGTTAGCAGAAATTCTTTGTAATGTATGTGGTGAATGAAATGTTCTCATAGTTTACATTCTGTTTTAAAATCTATGTTGTTAAAATTTACTCCAAGTGATATCCCTACAGTGCTGAGGATTATTGCTATGATAATTTGGCTTCCATGTGTTAAATAAATGATTTTGTGTTTTTGACGTGTTACCATTGACACAATATACTATAGACATGTATTGATAACTGTATGTTGGGTTTAAACCTATTTATTTTAGCTACATGTAGATTGGATTGAAAGCCTGAGGCTTATTGAAACGATCTTGAGTAGGTTTTTTGGTTATTTCCTGGATAATATAATTACCTGAAAGTTGAAACATAAAGGCATGATGATGATGCATTTCCGAATTTCTAGCAACAATAATACATTTAGTTTAATGTTGTGCAATGTCTTAAATTACAAAAGTAAGATTTTGCGATATATAAGGAATCAAGAACTAAACAAAACTGTATTTAAATATACTGTACACTAGCCTGTTTATAGTGTGCGGGAATACAAATCAGATGTTTTGGGATTCAATGCTTCCTCTATGCTTGATTGGCAAGTATTTGGCATTTACGACACTACGATGATTTCTTATATAAAGTATCAAATACATAATTGATTGAATGAGCAAGGATAGCTCTAAACAACAGTGGTCTAAACGTTTTTTCTCCAGGGATCAGTTGTTCGAGCCCAGTTTAGGGTTACTTTTTTCTTTAATTGTATTCTTGTTGTTTTACAGAAGCTTCTTAGATCAAATGTTTACATTTATAAATATAAAGCATTTAGTGACAAACTTCAATACATGCAAAAATCTGTGAAAAGGTCCCTTTAAATGTCTGTCAACCATTATTAGATCTATATTTAGCTGCATCAAAATTTTTAGCACTGAATTTTAAAATAACAAGCATGATATATTTACAACATACCGGTTTCTGGTTCCTTTTGGCAAACGCCCCATACTTCTCTCGTTTTTGCTTCACTGGTCCAAGGTCGTTGGGATTCAGTGGCCGTTTCTTTGAAGCTTTGTACTTGTCAGTTTCAGGAAATATGGTTGGAAAAGCACCAGCTTTGAGCAAGAGCCTGAACTCCATTCCAACACTAGCCATAACACTTGGAGGGTGAACAAAACAACTGTCTTCAAAATGCTTCGAGCACAATTTAGAACACTTACTAGGTTTGAAATCAACCACTTTCCCATCAATTATCCTCCTCGAATGGACTGCCTTGATCCATTTTTTACGAGTAATATCGTCCGAGGGAAAACTAAAAAATCCATGGTTTCCTTTCCCCGGACGCTCTTTGCATCCGAAAGCAGCACACTGAACCATGCCGAATAAAAATCACAAGTGACACATGCTTTCGATAAAACTATATGAAAAACTATAGAAAAATAGCACGATATTGATGGTCTCCGTTTGCGTTTAGCGCGAAATTTTCAAGCTCTACTGCCTGCTAGTGACAATATGGCTTTTGTTGTTGTTGTTGTATCTAATTATGGCGTCGTTGTCGCATAGATGGTGACGTCACTACGTTATTGTCAGTAAGACCGGTGTGTACACAATGGTCGTTGTCGCCTATGGTCTCAAGGTGCTGAGACGACTGTTGTAGTCGTTTCCATCTATGTGCTGTAGTTTTCTCTTGCTGCATTTTCAATAGGTACAATTTTAAATTTTCATTTAATTAACATCTAAAGTCTGTTTGTTTCCATGATGAATTTGCCAAATGAATTGAACAGTTCTTCTTTTGTATGTAATGTGATGTCCAGTATTTCTCCAACTAAAGTTGCCAGTGTAATATCAGAACATGATATATTATTTTTATGTAATATTTCTTCAGTTCTGTCTTGAAGCCTTGATCTTTCTTGTGAGTATTTTGAACAGTCAAACATGAAGTGTTTTATAGTTTCTGGTTTCCTTACATACTGCACACTCCACATCTGCACTGTTTGTTAACTTCGACCAGTGAGCCTCTAAGCGAGTATGACCACTAAGCAATTGGTTTACTACATTGAATATTTTTCTATTATTTTTCTCCAACGCAAGCTCTGCATCCTGGCTTTAAAATGCACTCTTGGATTTTTGTAGTTTTTTCTGAATTCATATACTGAACTTCCCATTTTTGTATTGATTTTATTTTCATTTAATTTAATACTTCTTTTGCATCTTTCTTTTCATAATTTTGATTGTCTGTTTTTGAAGTCATAATTTCTGTTGCTGCTAGTTTAGCCTGTTGGTCTGCTAATTCATTGCCTTGAATATTTCTATGGCCTGGTATCCAGTGTACTGCAACAGTATTTCCTCGTACTTCAATGTTTTCTAGTTTAAGCTTGATATTTAATATAATTTCAATCTTAATTTCTTGTTGGAATTTCACATGAAAAAGCCGTTGTTATTGCTGCCTGGCAATCTGTGAAGATATGTATTTTCCTGTTTGTAATGTCCTGTAATTCATCCACAAAGTTTAATCCTATTTCAATACCCACTAATTCACCCATGTAGTTGTTAGAAATTTTTGAAACACCTTGCTTGACAAGTATTGGGCTACACATATACCCATCAGTCCTGGATTGCCAATTGTAGATCCATCCGTTAATATTAAGATTTCATTGTTTGAGCACCTATTCAAGATTTCATTTATATTTTCCATTTGATGATCTCTGTTTAATTTGAAGTCCTCAGTGTACACTTTTTCATTTGTTCTCAAAAGTCCCATGTATTCTTTCTTTTATTCAAACTCTTTTTCAATACATTCGAATTGCACATTTACTTCGTGTCCTATGAATGTGCTCATCAGTATGGAATACAGCTCGTTGGGTCATTGTCGACCTGAAACGGCCCACAAGTCACCCGGGGTGACTAGAAGCCGATTCATGTCACCCTAGGGTGACTTCCAGCCGATTCATGTCACCCTGGGGTGACTTCAAGCCGACCGGGTGACTAGAATCGGCTTGAAGTCACCCCAGGGTGACATGAATCGGCTTCTAGTCACCCCCGGGTGACTTCAAGCCATTTCAGGTCGACAATGACCCAATGAGCTACAATAAAGGGTAGGTTTGTTACTGTATTGTGTTGGATTTGAAAGCCATCTATTAAAATCTTGTCTCAAAGTGTCCTTTTCTCTTTTTGCTGCAATTCAAACCACCTCTTATGCCTGTCTTTACTTTAAAAGTATATTTATTGGAATGGTGTTAGTTAGTATTTCCAATGTTTCTGTGCTGGTACTGCTTAAACATCCACTGGCTTTAAGCATTGCACTCCTTTGTACTGTGCCAAATTGTTGTGATGCTTTGTCTGTAGCTGTGGCTTAAACTGAAGCACCATAATCCATAATTGGACGAACTATGGATTTATACAGTTTCATGTAGGTCGATTGACTGCATCCATGGTTGTTGTCTACAAATTTATCCAGGCTGTGTAAAGCATTTAATCCTTTAGTAGTTTTTTCTTCAATATGTTTTTCAAAGTTTGGTAAGCTATCCAAAGTAATTCCTAGATTTGTTTTGTTTTTTTATATATTTTCAGTTAATTTGAGTTTAAATTAAGTTTGTCTGTTGCTTGAAGCTCCTTTCCAACCAATAAGACTGTTATTTTATCTGGGGCTATGCTCATGTTCCAGTTTTTGCACCATTGGTTAATTTTCTCCAAATCTGTATTTGTATATTGTATGGCCTTGTTAATATCTGTATCGCTGTTGTAGAGACAAGCATCGTCTGCAAATTCTATGTGCTGGCACAGCACATTTGTCATACTGTCACTTGTATATAGGTTGCAGAGAGTGGAACTATACGAACAGAACCGTGTGGGATGCCTATTTTTGATGTCATTACTTGTGATTTAAAATCATTGATCTTTAGGTAAAATTTTCTATCTGTTATAAACTCTTTTAAATAAATCCACAGTCTTCCTCTAATGTTGTTTTATTGAGCTTTTGTAACTGATGGAAGTATTTTCGTGTCAAGCGCTTTTGGGAAAGTTATACGTAATCACCAAAATCAATCGGGACTCCTCGGACAATTCCGCCATAACGGCGATCGTCTCTCGGGTGTATTTGGTGGAAGGATATGTCTAACGCCTCTAGGCGGAAGATATTACACCGAAAATATAGTTCGGGTTACACACCAATAAATTTGCACTAAATCAACCGGTAATACAGATATATAAGGACCAATATCTTTAAGGAGTAATATAATAGAATATTCATTAATGTTAATGTTTAAAATTAGATATTATTGCATGCAAAATTTTCAAATTTTAATAAAATGTTAAGAAAGCCAATTAGTTGTTTATTGAAGTGAAAACAACAACATTATTCAAACTTAAAAGAATCAGTATTTCTTAAATTATATTCATTGCAAAATTGCTGATGTTCGGCTGCCGGCAACAATCTTTGAGATTTAATCAATATGTTTATGTTCTATACCATAAACAATCGTACAACACTGTACAATGGTACAGAGAAAACTCTTCCGTGTAATATAAGAAATAGTAAACTCCACGTTGGTCCCAATGGCATTATAGTGACCAGCCAGGCAGTCACAAACTGTATATGGACCATAGCCATAAGGCCCTCAGTGGGGCTATTATCAGTATTGAGACACCTGAAAGGTTTCATGGAATGGAATGAGTGGGGCTTGATTGAATTTCAAAAACGATTCTTTCTGTACATTTGATGATGGCAACCATACAGTACTTCTGGCAGATATTGTTTATATTTTATCCTAGGCATTTATCCAGATGTTGTTATCCCGACCAGGCAACTATCTTTTCAAAGCCTTAAACAATCAAGTGCCATTAAAATTAGGGACAGTGTAACAATGTTCAGTTTGGTAATATTAATATATTAAGGCATAACTTTGCCCTTGGAAATGAACTCAATTCAGAATGGCCTCTCAAAAAAAGACATACTGTACTGGAAATGTTAAAACTGAGCAGTGGTGTTGTTAAAATTTATATTATTTATCTTTTAAGAAACTTTAAGATACATATCACAGGCATGCCCATGGTTTTGGGTCTTTACTCTTTAGATGAGAAACAAAAGCACTAAATATGGTCGACAGTGCAGGCAACAATTGTAAAAAGATATTTTCCATCCCTGACTGCCATTACTGACATGAAGTAATTTAACTGTAATATGTCTGGAAACAGTGTCAGTCACACTTTTCTAAATATTGATTGATTCATGCATATGTATATATATGTCATACAAGTACAGATCATACAATACAGTCAATTTAGAACATTTAGCAATTGGAAAACAATTATCACAGGTTTTGGATCACAATGCATTGATATATCACATTTTGAATATCACAGTCAAAGTTAATCATTTACATTCAGTTACAAGTAAATAGTCAGTGTATTTGGAAGAAATCTGAAATAACAAGTAGTAACAAGATGTTGAAATCAAGACATAATATATATACCACAGGATGTCCCATGAAAGGTTTGCAACTTATTTCCAATGGGGCCCTATAGATGGGTGGAAAATGTACAAAAATGGTGGCATTAATACGCATAAAAATATCGTTAATTTAAACTTGAGACTATAGTCTTGAGATCAAATAGTAATTAGCATATATTATTAAAGACTCTTTAATAAAGAGCATTAGTTACACAATGTTTACTACTATCTTGTCATCACATTTAAATGTACGTACAAATACTTTATTGATGACTTATTTGAACAACAGTAATATATATTCCGGTTATATATATATATATAACATATTCAGGCCTCAAAAAAAATGCTAGCTACGCCCCTGAAGAATCTTATTCTTCAGTTCACCTTTTTAATAATATTATTAACAATAGATGTAGCAGAAAGATCAGCTTCGAATATTGAACCAAGGTTTCCAACAGATGATTGAGAAACAATAGTGTGATCATTGCATTTTACATTAAAATAGTGAAGTTTAGATAATTTCCTTTTGGAACCAAACACTAAACATCCAGTTTTTCCAAGGCAGTTTGTTATCCACTAACCATTTAATACAATTTTCAAGTTCTTTACAAAAAACACTACCGATGATACTAGGATCTTTGTGAAAATAAAGGATGACACTTTCATCAGCATAAAGAATACGTTTACATAAATACAATAATCAAAAATCACTAATATCCTATATCAGTGTTAAGGCATTATGAAATGGAAATGGGTGTGAAAAGTAACAAGAACCCTACACATTTACATCACAAAACATCTGATATCTACAATTACTGGATATAATATACATGGTGAAAGTTAATATAAAGAGGGCAATACAAAAGAATGTACAAAAGTAGTAATAAAGACAAAACAACCAATTTACAATGTTAAGATTTATGCAGTTGTTGGCAATAAGAGAACAATTACCATTCTTTACTTTGAATTTTGCAAGTGTAAATCAGAACACAAGAATTTGTTTCCCAGTCACTTTGAGCTATATAAGTGCCCAATGTTTACACTCAGTGAATTTGTAAAACCAACTTATATGTGCTAACTGTCTGTCCGAAAGCTTAAACATTTCCTATAACCTTTGCAATATTGAAGATAGCAACTTGATATTTGGCATACATGTGTATCTCATGGAGCTGCACATTTTGAGTACTGAAAGGTCAAGGTCATCCTTAAAGGTGAAATATAGGGCTTCAAAGCGGTGCAATAGGGGGCATTATGTTTCTGACAAACACATCTCTTGTTTTTACATGAAAAACCACAGACATTGTTGGAATTTGCCACATATTAGGCATTGTGTATACATTTTTTAACTCAATTTTCCACACAATGAAACAACTTTTTTAAAAGGCACCAACAAATGTTCCTCCATACCCTTTGCACGCTAAACAAAGAATCAGTTTTTAGCTCCACTGGCCAAATTTGTTCAAATTATGCCCCTGGGTCAAATTTGACCCTGCCCCGGGGGTCACAAAATTGAAAATTGCTTATTTAACGCCTATTTTGTGAAAACTTTCAAAATCTTCTCGTCCATAGCCATTGGGCCTAGGTCTATCAAATTTGGTATGTAGAGACATCTAATAGTCCTCTACCAAATTTGTTCAAATTATGCACCTGGGGTCAAATTTGACCCTGCCCCGGGGGTCACAAAATTGAAAATTGCTTCTTTAAGGCTTATTTTGTGAAAACTTTCAAAATCTCCTCGTTGATAACCATTGGGCCTAGGGCTATAAAATATGGTATGTAGAGACATCTAATAGTAGTCTACCAAATTTGTTCAAATTATGCCCCTGGGGTCAAATTTGACACTGCCCCGGGGGTCACAAAATTGAACATATGCTTATATATGGCCTTTTTTTGTGAAAACTTTAAAAACTTCTTGGCCATAACTGTATGGCATATGGCTACCAAATTTAGTATGAAGTGACATGTAATAGTTCTCTTCTTAGTTTGTTAAAATAATGCCCATGGTGTCAAATTTGAAACTGCCCCGGGGATCACAAAATTGAATATATGCTTATAAAGTGCTTATTTTGTGAAAACTTCAAATATATTCTTGTCCATAGCCATTGGACCTAGGGCTACCAAATTTGGTATGTAATGACATCTTATAGTCCTCTACCAAGTTTGTTCAGATTTGAAACTGCCCCGGAGGTCAAAAAATTGAATATATGCTTATAAAGTGCTTTTTTTGTGAAAACTTCAAATATATTCTTGTCCATAGCCATTGGACCTAGGGCTATCAAATTTGGTATGTAATGACATCTTATAGTCCTCTACCAAGTTTGTTCAAATTATGCCCCTGGGGTCAAGTTTGACCCTGCCCCGAGGGTCACAAAATTGAACATATGCTTATATAAGGCCTATTTTGTGAAAACTTTAAAAACTTCTTGGCCATAACTGTATGGCATATGGCTACCAAATTTAGTATGAAGTGACATGTAATAGTTCTCTTCTTAATTTGTTAAAATAATGCCCATGGGGTCAAATTTGAAACTGCCCCGGGGGTCACAAAATTGAATATATGCTTATAAAGTGCTTATTTTGTGAAAACTTCAAATATATTCTTGTCCATAGCCATTCGACCTAGGGCTACCAAATTTGGTATGTAATGACATCTTATAGTCTTCTACCAAGTTTGTTCAGATTTGAAACTGCCCAGGGGGTCACAAAATTGAATATATGCTTATAAAGTGCTTATTTTGTGAAAACTTCAAATATATTCTTGTCCATAGCCATTGGACCTAGGGCTACCAAATTTGGTATGTAATGACATCTTATAGTCCTCTACCAAGTTTGTTCAAATTATGCCCCTTGAGTCAAGTTTGACCCTGCGCCGAGGATCACAACATTGAACATATGCTTATATAAGGCCTATTTTGTGAAAACTTAAAAAACTTCTTGTCCATAACTGTATGGCATAGGGCTACCAAATTTTGGTATGTAGTAACATGTAATAGTTCTCTTCTTAGTTTGTGCAAATTATGACCCTGGGGTCAAATTTGAAACTGCCCCGGGAGTCACAAAATTAAATATATGCTTATAAAGGGCTAGTTTTTTGTGAAAACTTTAAAACCTTCTTGTCCATAACCATTGGGTCTAGGACTACCAACTTTGGTATGTAGTGACATCTTATAGTCCTCTACCAAGTTTGTTCAAATTATGCCCCTGGGGTCAAATTTGACCCAGCCCTTGGGGTCACAAAATTGAACATACGCTTATATGGAGCCTTTTTTGTGAAAACTTTAAAAACTTCTTGTCCATAAACATTCGGCCTAGGGCTACCAAATTTTGTAAGTAGTGACATCTTATAGTCCTCTACAAAGTTTGCTCAAATTATGCCCCTGGGGTTAAATTTTAACCAGCCCAGGGGGTCACAAAATTGTTCATGTGCTTAAATAGGGCCTATATTTAAGTATTTGCACATGTTAAGAAATATTTGTTTTAGCCTTTTTTTAGCAGTGGAGCGATACAGGGCCATCGTGGCCCTCTTGTTTATAAGAATATGTCAAAATGGGCAAAAGTCAGGGACAATACTGTCTAAATGCCCTTTTAACAACTCTGTTGACATGCGGCTGTAGTATATTTTCTCTGTAAATTTACAGCGAACACATAATGTCATCATCATAAATGTATTGCTTACATGTATATAAATATGTTACGAGGTCTTACCCAGTATTTATACAAATTAACCTGGATATTTATGAAAAACACCATCTCCTTGTAAAGTGTAAAGAGAGAAGGCATTTGTTCACCAGTAACATTATGTTCATGACAGGTAAATAAAAAGCAGAGAAACATGAAAAATTCAGTTCCCAATTCATAGAGTTTTTTTAAAGTTCAACTTTGCTTAAGTAATAATGCATCAATGTTGATTCTAAAGAAAAAGAGTAATCATTTATGCCTTAACTGTTCTGCTGTCCAAAAGCAAGGACGACATACACAACTTGACAAGCTTTACAACATTTATAGTTTTAGTTACTTAACAATCTAAAATAAATGTCCATTCTAAGTTTGCTGTCGTATTCTTCCCTTAAATCATACATGTTTTCTTGCATAATTGAATGTTCATGTCCATGGATCACAATGTATATAGAAACAAACATTATTTTGAATTATCTTTCACAGTTATATATTTAATATTAGGTTAATTTTGGGATACACTAAAGCAAATATTAACATTTGTCTCAAAATGGATCATCCTCTGAAGCCCCCGATGGGATTTAAACCCATACCTCTTTCCTCTGGAGAGGAAAGTATTCTATCTTAAAATACAAGGGCATGTAAGAGGAAAACTAGCAATTTCAAAGGGACATTTTCACAGATTAGACATGTATTGAAGTTTGTTATTAAATACTTTAAATTGATAAGTCACAAAATCTAACTATAACATAAGAACTCCCCAAATTTTTTTTGCATTATAGACTCTATGCTATTTTGATAAATGCAAACATTGGATCTAAAAAGCTGCAATAAAAAAGACAAGAATAAAATTGAATAAAAATATAGAAGTAACCCTCAAACGGGCTTGAACCATAGCGCATTGACCCCATGGAGTAAAAGTCTACCGTTTAGACCACTCGGCCATCCATACTCATACAATGAGTGATGTGTTTCATACTTTATCATGTTTATGTAAGCAATCCTCGTATCTCACAAAAATTCAAAATACAACGAAAGTAGTCGATTTAATTTTAAATTTACTCGATGTCAATACTATAAGTACTCCTATCAGTATGTCAGTAATGGCATCTTTAAATTTTAACAAGTGTTTAAGTACGTTGTGGGAATTCACAAATCTACATTAAATTATTACTTAAAGAATGTTATCTTGAAAAAGACGAGCTAAAAGACACATTTTAATTTTTCCTCTTTACGAGAAGGCCGCCATCTTGTTTTCTAAAGTAGTTCCAAATCCAATATGCCGGCAGCCTACGTACATCAGAGAGACGGTGTGGTGTAGCCCACTGTCCGATGCGTTCAGATTGCACCAAAATAGGAAGCGGATTTACCCGAGCATGTTACGGAAATTGCCGATCATCAAAATAATTTTTAGTCTATGTACAGTATTTTGCCCGGGGGGGGGGGGGGGGGGAGGTAAATTCCTATATACGGGTATATAGGGGTGTGCCGAAAATATGGGGTGTGCTTTTCGACTAAAATTATAGATACGGGTATGGTTTTGAGCATATTATATATATATATATATATATAGTTATATAGTTATATAAGTAAAAGTACTTTTATTATATATATATATATATATATATATATATATATATATATATATATATATATATATATGGGTATTGAAATCAGAAATTTGCTGGTATATATAAATGTATATAGATTTACTGGTATCAAAATGGGTATGATAAATTTAATTTGGTGTATGACTACATTTAATATACAGAAATATTTTTAAATGGCAAAGTTGTATGATACAAATAAACATATAATAGCAAATTCAATAAGTATTTTGCCCGGGGGGGGGGAGGTAACTTCCTATATACGGGTATATAGGGGTGTGCCGAAAATATGGGGTGTGCTTTTCGACTAAAATTATAGATACGGGTATGGTTTTGAGCATATTTTATATATATATATATATAGTTATATAGTTATATAAGTAAAAGTACTTTTATTATATATATATATATATATATATATATATATATATATATATATATATATATATATATATATATATATATATATATATATATATATATATATATATATGGGTATTGAAATCAGAAATTTGCTGGTATATATAAATGTATATAGATTTACTGGTATCAAAATGGGTATGATAAATTTAATTTGGTGTATGACTACATTTAATATACAGAAATATTTTTAAATGGCAAAGTTGTATGATACAATTAAACATATAATAGCAAATTCAATAAGTATACTGTATTGATATGATAGAGATTAAAATTCTAGTACGAAATGTGTCCACTTTATCATATTCTAGTATTGAAATGGGTCCAGTTTATCAAAATTCTGTATTGAAATGGGTCCACTTTCTCAATGGTATCGTATACAAATGGGTCTGCTTTTTCAAAAATCTTGTATCAAAATGGGTCTACTTTATAAGAGTTCCGGTATAAAAATGGGTCACATATAGGAAGTCTCAGTGGGACACCCATACCCTAAAATTTGGGAAGTTACCCCCCCCCCCCCTCCCCGACTATGCGCAACGCAAATAGACTTTAGTAATACCGCATTTCAAAATCACAGGGGAAACGGTTGTCCTTTTCCAAGCCTTCCCTGATTTTGGGCAGACGTAATATATATTTAATATAGTATTTCATAATTCTTACAATTGTTGATTTAAAAACTTTTTTTCTAACATTTTCTTCCAAGAACATTTCTTCCGCCATTTTTAGTGAATTTTTCTAAGACCGTTTTACGTGAAAAAACGCCATAGAAACTAAATCAAATTTCGTTCGTAAAACAATTCTGTTATTGGCAAAAGCAAAGACCTATAGATAACATCTATAGGTCTTTGGCAAAAGCAAAGACCTATAATACACTCTAGTATAGGTCTTTGGCAAAAGCGAGTGACTAGAAACAAGGCAAACTTAAAAGAATTATGTCCCTTGAAAACAAAGGGAGACAATTAGATTACTGATTCATGCGAGGTAGGGGACTTTTATTGCTTGGCAATACTCTTGTTCTTCATAAAAATAATCTTTTTGATAGCCTTTTACATTTTCATTCAGACAACTAATCCTTTAATATTTACTTCAGCAGAAACTTCCCTGTCGCTTGCAAAAAGACTTTCAACGCCATCGGCGCTCTCGTTCAATCTCTTGCAAGATGGTTTATGTATGTGAAAGCATGGAACGACAACTCTGCATGGAGATTGATCATTTTTAGTAGCACACTTTTGTTGTTGTTGATGTTGTTTTCAAATATTTTAATTAAATCAACCATTGATTGATATATTTATATATAACATAGCATCATTTGTAAGTAGCATGACCCGACAGACCGTTAAGCTTAAAGCGAAATTTTCAGATTACATTTTCCTTGTAAATCCAAAGTTTTCTGCTTACATATTATTATAGTTATTGCATGCTCGGACGTAAGTTATGCCTAACCGCTGGTCTATAGTTCAATCCGAAACTGTAAAATTGCACGAATTGACAAGAACCATGCAATGAGACCCCTTCAAACACGTGATTATAGCATGAGTATTCAAAATTAGGACTTCCATTGTGTGAATATGTCACGAGTATTCAATAGTATGACTTTCAATACGTAATAAATAGCATGCTTATTCAATAGTAGGCTTTCAATTGATTTAATTCGGAACTCGCGCGCTGTGGTTTTTTTCCGATTTCTGAGCGCACGCGGGAGGTACAAACATTCTCATTAAAACAGTAATGACCAGTAAAGTCGATATCCAATTTGCTTCCCATTCAGTAGTGGATAATAAGTATTTATACGACAGTAGTGTTTCTTTTAGGAAATGTCAAAATTCAAGTCTTAAATTTGTTATTATTATATTACTTTTATTATGAATAATTACACATAACAAATATAACACTGATATACATGTATGTCAGACGTTTAATACAGGATTAAAGTCTAAATATGCCGTTCAGGTGTACAGCTGCCTATACGAATGGGTCCAGTAGCTAACATCCTTAACAGACATGAAAAACAGACTTTGTCAGCTGTATGGTAATGAAGGAACCTATACAAACGGCTTGACATATGCAATATTTCTTCTGAAAAACATTATTCATGTTCTTGCTTTTTCGGCATGCTAATATAGATATAGCAAATAAATGTATGTAATGTTTGGTAAAGCTCGCACAGTTAGTGATGTGCCTTCTAATCTTAAGGTCCTAATCTTTAGCGAATAATTTTCTTTACTTTTCAGATTAGATTTAAGAAAAGCATCACAATAAAGCTATATCAATAGACATATAAATATCCAACTGATATGGAACGATATATTAGTTCTAGTACTACGAATGGACAGAGGATAGTAAGGTTTTTGTTGTTTGGTACTTGTCTGAATGATTTTATATATATTTGAATAGTATAATATATATACGATGGAGTCAATGTCTTGGTAGTTTCGTTGACAATTTTTCTTTAAAACTGTATGCCCAGGCCTACTTACAGTATATGCAATGAAATAGTTACGTGACCGAAGCTGTTTACATTTGCATGCAGAATTATATCGTGTTACATAGTATTCTTACAAATTAAACACGATCGAGATTAGTTCATCTAAAGAAAAAATATTAAATCAAGGTATTTTCCAACTATTACGAACGTTTGAGCAGAACAAGTGGTGTTTACTATTCAGCGATGAGAGAAATTATTGATTCACTCTCTTTTAAAATTTGCTAGTCAGCTTTTGTTTGTACCTATCGCGCGTGCTCAAATATCGGAAAAACCCAGACTGGAGAGTTCCGAATAACAACTATTGTGTGATCATATAACTAGTATTCAATAGTACGACTTCTATTGTGTGATCATAGCACGAGTATTCAATAGTACGACTGGCATGGTCTGATCATAGTATGAGTATTCAATAGTCGGACTTCCAATGTGCGATCATAGCAATCTTGAGTATTCAATAATACGACTAACATTGTCTGATCACAGTTTGAGTATTCAATAGTAGGACTTTCAATGTGCGATTACATCACGAGTATCTATAGTAAGACTTCCAATTTATTGTTCCAATAGCACGAGAACCAATGACATGACTTACTATATGTGATAATAGCACGATTATTTAATACTAGGGTTTGCATGGGGTTTGCATTGTGAGATCATAAAACTGGTATTCAATAGTAGGACTTCCACTGTGTGATCACAGCAAGAGTATTCAATAATATGACTTCCATTGTGTGGTCAAAGCACTATTCTACCACTGTCACACACGCATGCACATTAGAATGAGATAGGAGCTTACCCCGATATACCAACGGTTGTTTAAAGTGACGCCACTTTGATTATCCGCGCACTGTTTATGAATGAAGACGACGTCATTTGATTTTCATTGTTGTGGTGACGTCACGTTTTCGCGGAAAAGTGGAGGACGTTCGGTTAATATAATTCTCATCTATTATAACCTTAAAATTGCGGATAACTTATTAATGAAATCGTGTTAGAATCGAAATAATCGACGTGTAAGTATTGGTTATTGTGGTAATAACCAACGGTTCGTCGTTCCGATGCTTGTTACCAAACTACTCGGACTACGCCTTCCTGGTTTAGTTACTACGCATCGGAACTCCAAACCGTTGGTTATTACCGCAATAACCAACACGTACACGTCGATATATTTCTTAAATGGAAACATTGATATGTAATTATAAGTTGAATAAATATCTTTAAATGCTAAACTGAAACAGAAATCCTTGATGACAAAATGGAATTATATTTATCTTTATGAATACATTGAAACATAACTTCTAAATGAAATCACTGAAATATCAACTCTGAACGAGAACAGTTAAGCAATAAAAGGAAAACAAGGATTTTAACAAAAATATGACACAGCATAAATAAAATCGCAAAATCAGTATAGTTTAATTAAAACAATGAAAAGACTTAGATTTGATCTTATTGTTGCTGAATTCAAAATCTGCAATAATTCTAAAAACGAATAAACTCTAGTTGTAGCTTTAATTAACACACAGTAACGGCATCTCTAAACGAAACATCAAAACTTTTTTCACTTCATGATAACCCTTTGGTTTATAGTTTAAACTACGAAATATGTCTGTTAGTAAAAAGTCGCGCCTCTGGTCAATAATTCTAATTGTTATTATTAAACAAGCTAATCCATGCGTGCACATGTTGTCCTTCGACTTTTCTTGCGAACTTGACTTTAGACACGTCTCCCACGTGGTTAAAATTGATGTTAAGTTATTTTACAATTTCACTACTAATGACGAAGTTACTTCCTGTGGATCACTTAATATCAAATATGCGTGCGTAATTCTCTGCCAGGACAAGTCCTGTGTTTCAAAAATGTGCTTGCACAGTTTAATATAAGAAGTATCAAACACATCATCACTTTTAGTGATGGACTATTTTAATCACATATATATATATATATATATATATATATATATATATATATATATATATATATATATATATATATATATATATATATATATATATATATATATATATATATCGCAAAACAGTTTTTCTCGAAAGTTGTGTTGTAAAAATAAATAATAGAATATATATTTTATTCTGACGCCCAATGTGTCATTATATTAAAAAAATGTCGCTTAATGTTCTTTCTTAGTCTTCTTCCAATTAAGCAATCTTTGCTGCTTTATATGATGTTATATTGCTTCGTTAAAATGTCATGTTTTATATAGCAATGTAACGGTTGCCCATTTATGAATGATATACCGATGCTTCCGATTTTCCTACTTTTTTTCAAATAAAAAATAAAGATTAATACAATCAACTTAATTTTTATTTAAATATTTCGAGACAATAACAAAGTACACTACCTAACATGCAATAATTTGCGCGACATTTCTTTAATTTTACTACGAAATATCGTTTATTAAGATACTGAATTAAGTAAGCAAATAATTTTTAACTTTGCAGCTCGAAAGTATCATTAATTGTTCGAATATTATTATCAATTATTTATAATGTCCATATTGGTTTTCATGACAAACATAATTTAAAGCTATATATCTTAGTTTCATTGGGAGATGGAGTGTGTTTGTGTATATGTGTGCGTTTTTCTTTTGCACACGAATCAAAATGTTCCACAATAACTCTCTGAAAGGAGAGGATAGCGCAAGTCCACCTTTGTCGGTTTCGCTGCAAACTTGCTGAACACGAATCATATCATTACTCCTTCAAGCCATCTAATTCTGACCTTTGGCAGGGATGTGATTCATTGTTTACTATATCAATCATGGCAAATTTCATAACTTAGAGTTTAATAGTGTAGTTGTACCAAATAAATAACAAAACTGTACTAAATATCTATCTCTCAAAAATCGAGCATTAGTCAACATGTCCAATGTGTCGCTTTGTTTCGGCAATAATGGATGCGAATAATTTGCAAAGATTGAGCCACACCGTTGTTCCTATTCCAATCCTATCAATACGCGTTTGATGGTCCTTCTGCAAAACGAAGCGGGAATGAAAATTGCCATGCATCGGTCCGTTGATACATCCGTCTTATTTTTGATAGATAACCAATACCATACCTCTCAATCAGGGAATAAGGGAAAACCATACCCTAAACAAAATGGCCAAGTAAAATGTACAAAAGTCTGGTAGATTCAGCTGCGTACCGTGCACTAAACACGAGTCAATTTTTGATTAACAAGGCCCTCATTAATTAATTCCGATATACGACTTATTACTGAAGACAATGCACTGAACACAACACTTGAAACTGCGACAATAAAAAGCCCGGACAATCCAGGCGTGTTGCAAAATACTTTCAGTATTGGAATTGGAAAAAAATCGTAAAAATATTTGGTTATACCGCCATTCACAATTTCGCATCATTGATCTAAAGAACCATCGTGCCAACTTGGGAGTTGCAAACAAACGCTGCATGTTAGGTTGCATATGCGCGACACTTCACATGTGCGTCATTACCCTAAGAGACAGAATCAAAAATGTATACCTCTTCAGTGTGCCAAACCGTTCTTGTCGTTACATAAAGCATCAAAACTAACTGCCCAGCGCCGTTTGAAACAGTTGTTTACATACATTTTAAACACACGAGTGATTTCATTGGTCCAATGCGAAGGTGTGTCTTTACACCTGAAGATTTCATTAATGATCTGATCGAATACGAGTAGGTCGCGCGAGTTGTGTATCGTGTTATTTCTTAAAATTTGACCAAGCATTTGAAAAAATCTTGAAAGATATGTACATTTCCAGAAAGGAAATTAATTTCTGCATTGAATAAGACCGAGTTCGTGAAAATCGCTGCACAGTTGATGAAGTTATGGCTGTTCAAAGCGATACACCCCATTTTCGGGTGATTTTGAGTTGAATACCTTGTTATAAAAAATTATTTACTTGTTAGTTATTTTTTTCCGAAAAGTAGATTTTTCGTTATAATTTGATTAATACTCATTCAAAATTATGTTTTCACTAATTAATATCATAGCCACACGCTAACCACCTGTGTCATATAAACGCAAGTTTTCGTAGCAGTGTGACTATGACAATAAACAATCTTATCATAAGAAGTAGAGCATATGTACGTTTTTCAGATTGCTAATTTATCAGTGATGATTGTGGTGTTAAATTGAACATACTACACACCTTTTTAAAAACGAGACTATCCAAACATTGTTCACGTTGTTCACGAGGTGATCCAACGCATGCAAAAATAATTTACATGAATTTATCTAAAGCGAGGCTATTCCAAAACGAGAATGAGGCATGTCCGAAAACGATAATGAGGCAATGGAGTCCCAAATTAGAATCGTTCAATCGGACTCGAGGCAAGCTAAATTACAACGAGGCCGGTGAACCAAACTGAGAAAGAATGTTATTTCCATGTCGAGGCTGTATTCAGAACGAGACCGTTGATTTTAGAAAGAGTCTCTACTGCTATAATGATTTTAAGAACCAATATCACATCAAGCGTATAGTTAAGAATAGGTATTAATTATTTTGCAGTGTCAAGCCCAGTTGTTTATAGTTGTAGATCGCAACATTGCGTTGAATTAATACGTACTGTAGTTCAGAAAGCAAGTGTTAAGATGTTTATTTACATTCCGTATTACGGTAAACCAGTTAAGACTCTTAATGACACTTGATATTCTACTATTGTTTGCTTCAGTTAAAAACTACAGTAGGTATCAGATAGCATTGCTCGGGGGATAAATATGAAGCGTTGCGTACTCAAGACCCTATTTTAAGCTAGAGTATTCTATAGAAAACATATTACGTATTAAAACGGCCATTTCCTTAAACATGATATGGTTCATTTTGATTTGCGTGATAATTGTTATTAAATATTAGTATACAGAAGCATAGTACAGCTCTTAATCTTATATTATTAAAGGGATCTTTTCATGCTTTGGTAAATTGACAAAATTGAAAAAAGTTGTTTCAGATTCGCAAATTTTCGTTTTAGTTATGATATTTGTGAGGAAACAGTAATACTGAACATTTACCATGGTCTAATATAGCCATTATATGCATCTTTTGACGATTTTAAAACCTAAAAATTATAAAGCGTTGCAACGCGAAACGATTGAATAATTTGGAGAGTTCTGTTTTTGTCGTTAAATTCTGTGAAACTACGAAGATTGCTTATATAAGGTATAAAATACGTCAAGTAAGTATACTCGGCGGAATAGCTCAGTAGGCTAAAGCGTTATTACTTGAGGACTCTGGCAGGACTCCAGGGGTCACTGGTTCGAAACCTGGTCCGGGAAATGTTCTTTTCCTTTTTTTAATTTTATTCTTGATTTTTTACTGGAGCTTTTACGATCCAATGTTTACATTTATCGATATAAAGCATTTAATGAATAAGTAAAAAAATCTAGATACGCTCCGTGATTTGAGCTATTAAAGCTTGCTGATAAGTTTTCTTAAATAATGTTCTTGTCTTTTGAATGAAAAATAACTCTATTAGTTAACTATGAATGACATATTTTTTTTGCCCAGAGCCATTGTTAATTTGCGATTGTTATCTAAGTCTTTTATCTTTAGTAAATTCGTGCAATTTGATCAGTGTACAACATCTACGAATTAATAATGTTTGTAGGTTGTAAATTCGACCAATCAAATGCACTTTTATAAAAATTGTTTAGATTGTAGACCAATCAAAATACGGCCCGCCAACGGCGACTAGCGTCTTCCATTGTGTACGTAGAAGGGATTACGAAGTTAAGGTAATATTTGCATTGTTTTCTTAGCAAATAAGTTCATATGTATGTGTATTTATGTAAGAATCTTACTTTTATAAACTTTACATCAAGACTAACAAAACGCACTCTTTTAATCAATTGTAATTACCCCGAATTCGTAAGTGGTTATTTTGGCATTTTGTATAATGACCAATGTTGGTCGTTTAGATTTGTACATGTTCAAGTTGCTGCCCACCTTTGCATCGATATTTACCCGAGCGCTGTTTATTCCACGCAAAAAATGATGTATATTGTGTTTATTGTATTTTTATCGAAAACTGTATTGTTATTTGACGATGTAAGTTAAATTAATATCGAAACGGAAAGTAAAATGAATCGGGTGCCCAATGAATCGCATCAGAGATTGTTCACATCGATAAATTTGTTGGGATTAATTTTGGTAGTTTTTTTTTATTGTAGAATTAAAACACTCATTGAAGGTATTTGTTGTATTTTTCAGGTCCGTCAAGAAGACCAGCAATGGCGGTATGTTAATATGCATAATTACAAAAATATTTTGACTTCTGCAACCTTGTTGTGTGACTAAAAATAGAATTACCCATGTTTCTGTATTGCTATGTATACATGTCATTTGATCAGATGATAAATATATGTTATTACTTATTTTTAGTTATATAAGTGTTGCCTTATGTGACATATCCATTTAAGGGTGATTATATTTATTTGTGTTTCATGATTTTATTTTAATGTTGTTTCTCCAGTTTTGACATGACATTGCTTTTACAACATTTGTGTTGTTTGCATGGAGTGTTCACAGTGCTTTTTAGATTTTGTTCCAATTCTTTACATGAAAGTAAACATTCTCTTGAAGCATTGAAGAGGATTTTAAGCTTGTACAAAAAATGCATTAAATTGATTGTTTTTTTTTTCAATCAGTCGAAGACCAACAAAAGAAGAAGCAGGAGCAGAAGTACCCGCAGTCGCAGTAGAAGTAGATCCAGAGGAAGGAGCCCAGGACGCAGGGCAAAGACCCCCACAAAGATGCCAACCGGAAGCAGAAGCCCAGGACGTCCCCCAAAGCAGCCCACTACACCAAACCGCAGTTCGCGGCCAGTAAAGAGGGAAGGTTCAGCAACACCCACCAGAATGTCAGCCAGACTTGCTGCACAGATAAAGGTTTAGTTTGGTTCTAAGATTTCATTAAATGTACTACTACATTTCAAATGAGCAAGACAGTTTAGTATGGTTAACAGTTGAATGTCTACCAAAAGTCGTCAATCAAAAATGGCGAGTTTTTCTCAGGGTTATGCATGTCATTTTTCAGTTGACACAGATACACCTTTTATCTTGTAACCAGACTGTGTGCAAGTCCATCAGCACTTAAACAAAACCAGTGAAACTGGATGAGGTCCTGAAATAAATTGGAATATGGACCAGTAGTAGTTATGCTTTTACCAGACTTAGTTAGTAATATGTTTGTGACTGAGACTGCTTGAAGCATTGAGCTCTGGGACCATGCACACTTTTATTGGGTTCAAAGAAACAGCTTAGGGCAGCTTAGATGATGCATGTGGACAGCTTTAGTTGCTTTTAATTCATGATTGATTTGCAAAGCTTGACCAATTACACATAATTTTAGCTCGACTGTTTCTGAGAAAACCCGAGGTATTGTCATAGCCAGCTTGTCGTGTCGTCCGCCGGCGTCGTGCTAAAACCTTGACATTTTGCTCTTAAATTAAAGTGCTTCAACCTACAACTTTGAAACTTCATATGTAGATGCACTTTGATGAGTTCTATATGCCACACCCATTTTTGGGTCACTAGGTCAAAGGTCATGGTCACTTTGACCTCTAAAAAAATCTTACAAGCTTTCATTTATTCAAAACTGCACCCGCAGCTGAGCGTTGGCACCCGTTATGGGGTGCTCTTGTTGAAAGACTAAGTTTGATTTGTGTTTTTGTTTTTGTATGACCAGTAAAACTTTGTTTCCTCTTTCGTTTAAATTTTGATAATGCTTAAAGTCTATATATTCATTGCCTGATAGGATGAGAAAGACTCAGTCACAGTTTCTCATCAAGAGAGGAGTGAGAAGAGTGTTCAGGATATTGAGCCCAAATCAAAGAAACAGAAACATAACAGCAGTCCTTCTGAGTTTGGGGGTGCCTTTGGTACTTTCTGTATGATGTTTTTCCTACCAACTACTGTTTTCTACATCAACATGGCTTGCTCCAAGGTTTGTAGTTAATAGTTTGTCTACATTTTTCATTCACATATTTTGCATCATTTCTTATAACCTAATACATTTGTAGAAAGGTAAAAAAACGTTTTTGAAAGGATCTTTCTCTCAATGATTTAAAAAAAAAACAACATCAGTCAATTGAAACAGAACCTTGCTTTTTTATGCAAGTACTTGATGTTTTTTCACTTGACTCCTCCACATTATCTGCCTTGCATCATTTTGAAGCAAATGATACAATAAAACTATTAAGACAAAAAATGTGCACAATATATTACACAATTATTTTTTTAATTGAATATACTAATATTTATACAAAGCAATAATTGTGGAGCAATCAACAAATATATAGAAACAAAATATATAGACTTCAGTGGTTTAAACACTGAAAATTTCATTTTACCCCTTACATTTTTAAGTATTGGGTCATATGACTCCCGATTTTCAAAAGCTAATGTAATCCCTGTCAGTAATATGTTATATGGAAGGAAGAAAATCCCGAAAACAAAGGTTCAAATTACAACCAGGTGGTCAGATTGTAAAGTCCATGTTTATTTTGTAGGATGAATGTACCATAATGAAGATGCCACCATGCACTGCCAAGTGGTCAGCCTTCTTTGACCTGGAGGCCACTCTGATATTCCTGGGTTGGTTTGCATTCCAAGCCCTGCTGTACATTCTGCCTACTGGGAGAGTGGTTCAGGGACCAAGGATCATTATAGGGAATCACAAGAGCTTGTCATACAGGGTCAATGGTATGGAAGGCTGTTATTTGAATTCTTTATTTTATGGTTCAATAAATCTTGTAAAGTATTTAGGAACATGATTAACTTTTCTGGCTGAAGTCTTTGTTTGTTTTTACTTTACAGTGATTTTTTGCACAAAATTACAGCCTCTTACAGGCTATTTCCCACTGTCAAAAAGTAAAAAAAGTCATTTTCCCAATGGAAAAAGGGAAAAAAAATATGAAAAAAATTTCCCCCAAAATATGCCGAACTTTTCCAATGAACTCAAAAATTGGTTTATTGAGTTTATTATACAGCAAATTAATTCAACAGCACTTTATAATATAAATTTTAGAAAGCTGTTAAAAATGCACTAATAAACAATTGGTTTACTATTATTTTTTAGTCATATAAATAATGGTAAATTTTTATGCCCCTGAAGGATGGCATATAGTGATCGCACTGTCCGTCTGTCTGTGTATATGATAATGGACAAGGCCTTTTCATACGCACAAACAATTTTACCCCTTGACCTTGAACTTAGGGTCCACGTTTAGGTTTCGAAATCTGCGTTTAGGTTTTAAACAATGCTCAAAACTTCTATCAACGCGTTTAAGGGGGCATATGTCTTCCTATGGTGTCAGCTCTTGTTCTCAATTTCATGTTCTATCGCGCTTTTTCCCAATCAAAAGGCACAGGCTGTAAAATATAAAGCAAAAAAATATAATCACTGCTTTATAAAGTAAATAATTAATTGAATTTTGTGTTTTATTGCTTATTCCATGTGTGTGATGTGTTGTCTCAAATAAGCCTGTGCATTTTCTGAGGCTAATCAGGGACAACGCGTTTTGGCTTTTATCGTATATTTTGTTTAAAGAAAGTCTATTCTTAGTGAACATCCAGTTTAGACAGAAAGTGTTGTCCCTGATTAGGTACGGAAATTCTTATCGGGTGCAACACTTAATGCACATGCATTAAGCCCTATTTTTCAGAGCACTGCTCATATGTGTAATTTACAGTTACAAGCCAAAAGCTACTACAGGTTGTGTTCCTTGTGTGTGTTGCAGGTTTCTTTGCCTATGTTGTGAGCCTTGCTGGACTTGCTGTGGCCGTGTACATGAAGGTCCCAGTGACCATCGTGTATGACAAGTTCCTGCAACTGGCCACCACTGCTGCTGTGTTCGCGTTTGCTCTAGCTGTGTTTGTGTACATCAAGGCTCGACTTGGACCTTCAAGCAATTTGTCTCCTGCGGGGAATACTGGTAATTACTGTGATAAATACTTTTTGATTGAAGTTTGGATTTGTTAGTTATAGCCTAGAAAGTATTAGCCATATAGAGGTAACTATTATTTCGCAAAAAATTTATCTGGAAATGCTTGTTAAACTGTGAAAATAGATAGTTCAACTGGTACATGACATATAAACATGAATATTGAGATGTCTTTTGGAGAATGATAGTGTAACTAACTAGTTAGGTTTTTTTCGTTCAAATTCGGGGCTGGTATTTGGCCCCATTCTCAATAGAAAAAAGTGCATATTTTATGCAAATGGGACCTAAAAATTCCAAATTGAAGATTTCCAAATGAGATCTCAACATTTAGTTCCTATTAGTTCTCTACTAGTTGAAGCTTTGTAAATATTGTGTTTGCCACAGTTAAGTCAAATGCCACGATTTTTCCAAGTCCAAATGTCCCGCCCACCTATTCCCAAAATTATGAGAGAAAATTAATTATTCTTGGACATTGTACATGCATAGAATTTTGGGTGGGTGTGGGGAGGTGTACATGTATAGCATTTTGTGTGGGAAAAAATGCTGAAGAACGTATTTTTATAATTAAAATTGAAATAATAAAGAATTTTATTAATATTTATGATAAAACTCGAAATAATTAAAGAACCTAGAAAAATAATGTGATCAATTAATAGCATAATAAATATGAATAGGATAAAGAAAGAAACAAAGAAAAAAAACTAAAACATTTATAAAAATCAAAACTTGCACAACGACTCATGTAAGTATCTGACTCTTGTGGGAAATTGATTTTGACTTGAAAATCTAGCTTCAAGATTAATTGACTCTTTACATTCTTATGTTAAGCCCTGCTGATACTTTTGTATGAACAATCAAAACTCACTGTAATTCTTGTATGATTTACATCACTATTAGATTCAAATCTGAACTCCTCAGAAAAAACTTGTGTTATTTCAGGCAGTATTGTCTACGATTTCTTCATGGGTCACGAGTTGAATCCACGCATTGGTTCGTTCGACATAAAGTTCTTCTGTGAGATGCGCCCTGGTCTAATTGGATGGACGATGCTCAACATCATCTTTGTTCTCAAGGATTATGAGGTCCATGGCGTTGTCAACCCTTCACTGGCATTTGTCGTGTTCTTTCAGGCCCTCTACGTAGCTGATGCATTGTGGTTTGAGGTGTGTAATCTTTTATTTTGTTTGAAAATGATTTTATTACAGGGCTTGAAATTAACGCTCGCGCACTCGCAAAATATGAGTTAAAAATACTGATTGCTAGGTAAGTTTAAAGCCACTAGTATTTTTTTGCGAGTAAAGTAATAGTGGAAAAAACGAGTAATATTGCTAAATTTGCTCGATGTGTGAAAGCTAAACCATAGGTCAATGTATAGCACGTCCGAATACCCGTATGCGGAAGCGCGCACCTTGTATGTAGACTGGTTTACTTATAGTACAGATACGCCGATGGTATTGGTACAAACAACGTGAAACAGTCGACTAATTCACAAATGTTCATTGAACGTGAACAGACATGGCGTTGAAGCGAAAAATAACTAGTTTCTTTTTGCCCACAGATAGAAATAACAATACGAAAGTTACAGCAAAGTTAATCTTTGAGTTAGAAAAAAGAAAGAAATTAAATTATATGTTTTCGGCAAAATTTGTGAGAATGTTTTTGATTTTGCGAGTTGGTATTAAAGCTGCTCGCAATGTTTTGCAAGTAGAAAAAAAAGTTAAATTCGAGCCCTGCTATTATGGTGCTTATAATTATAAGGTTATGTTATCAGCTCAGGGTCTTTCCCAGGCCATTTAAGCGCCCCTTGTCGGGGCGCTTGAATTTCGAAATCAGAGTTCCCGGGGCGCTTGAAATTTTCCGATCAGTGTATTCTTCAGTAAAAGAAAGTGGAGATTGTCCAAAAAAATCAAGGTTTCCCTATCAGTGTATCAATATTCCCTGTTTTAAAAGAGCACTCGGTACCTACTTTCACAAGTAATCGCCATACACACCACATGGGGTAATGGATAATCCACTGATAAGAGAATAGCATGACGCGCGTATCGATTATTCTAGCCACATTACACGGTCATTTAAATGCTGACAAGGATGTATCTGGTAACTTTCCAGTCGTCAAACTGTGAAGTTCATCGTCCAATCGGTTACGCGAATGCTTATGAGGGCGGGGTCAACTATCGACCATTATTTTTGACGTCGGGCATGAAGTAAGAGTTTATCGCAGCTTGATTAGCAAGAAGTTGTACCATTTGAGTAATATAAAACCGGTAATTAGTACAGTACAGAACATTAAAGACGGTTTCGGGCATCATCATCACACCTTTTTACTGTAAACAAGTGTTACCTATGACTCATAATTAATACGAGAAATTAATTGCAAGTGGTAAACAATTAATTATTATAGTGAGTAAGTTGTGCAAATGACTCCCAGTTACAATTATGTGATAACAATTTATTTAATTCCAGTACATGTATATTTCAACATGTCCATTTAAAGAACTGATTCACCTCGTTTTTCTGTCATTTATTCGACACGTAATGCGCTTTAACAAATTTTCGTTGAATTAATTACGCACACTTGTAAATGTTTCGTCCGATAATCGATAGTTAGAAGCCTGATGATGGCAACCGGCCGTGATCCTCGTGGACAACGTGAATTTCATGCATAATTCCGTCAAAACATTTATTCGACTCGTAAAGTGTGTAAACAAATTATCGTTGAATTTATAACGCAACGGTTAATATTTGTTGAAATCTCAAATGGGAATAATTAAATTTGTAATCCAAAACCCATTACCGTAAGTCGATGTTAACGCGTTTTTAATCCGAAACACACTTCCGAATGTAAATGTTACCGCAACGTTAAATATTTTTGCTTCAAATTAGCAGTGCAAATTTATTTTGTGTCGAATCTTTTTCTCAATTAAAAAGAGCGCGAAAATTATGCAGCATGTACAACGTCGCGTCTATTGCATACAAATGGTGTGTATTGAGCGTTTTAACAAGCACACAACAGGTCAGGGGATTGACGCATATTCAGAGGCAATATTTCATCAAATCTATAAATAGTCACTTAAAAAATGGCAAGGTTTGTGTTAAAGAAATAACTGAAAGCTTTTATCGTAAATATTTACCAGAAAGAGATTGATATAAACGGGATTATCGGGTAATAAATAGAAACTTGAATAATAGTAAGTATACAGTAATAGAGTCGGGTTGAAACGGATGTATTGGGGAATCGTTCGAGTCGGGAGTTTACTATCTGTGCGGAAAAGTTTTAAAACAAGCAATATAAAAAAAATATATTTTTAAATGACTGGGGGATTTTTTTGAAGAGTCATAGCGCACCAAATGACGTCTTTTGACGCTGTTTTTTTAGTTATAACGCACCACAGAACGTGAATTGACACGTTAAATTAAAAAAAAAAATCAACGTCTGGAGGGGACACCCCTCCCGAACCCACCCCCGGGGCGCCTGAACAAATTCCTGGGGAAGGCACTGCAGCTTTAAATGTTTTGGAGTGTTTATTGTGATATAAAAATGTAGCGCAGAGAACATTGAAATCTTAACTTTTGTATAACTGTTTTGAAACACATATGGCTGAACAATTTATGTATGCATCATAACATTTTTCATAACCTGACATATTAGGCCCGATGTGGATTGTAAATGAATATGAATTGTAAATTTTTGACTGTATTTAAATAACAAAGGTTTCTGTTTGAAATCAAATGATACAGATTATCAGCAGTCTTCATCTTCTGATGCCATCCATGTAATTCAGATTCAGAGAGGTGGATGGCTGCCAATTTCGAGTCTAATCCAGTAATGACTGGTTCTCATGTTAAATGCAATAAACAAACTGTCATAATTGGGCATTCCATTTGCTTTATACACTGTAACTCCATATATATTGCAGCTGGTGTGGTCCAAAGATCGTGGCCACGATATAACCCGCACGTGATGTAACTTGTCAGGTCATTCATGCATATATCTGTATGAATTAGCATATTGGCAATTTCAAGCACACTATTTGCCTACCTTATTGCATTATGTGTCATGTCCATATGGTATACATTTGTATAACATAAAGCATTTCTCCCTGTAAGTATTTTCAATTGCGTATGCTTAAGTTTGTAATCCAAAATCATTGCCAAGTTGTATTGATCATGAAGATGACACAATCTAGCCCAGTGCCTTCCCCAGGCCATTTAAGCGCCCCTTGCCGGGGCGCTTGAATTTCGAAATCAGAGTCCCCGGGGCGCTTGAAATTTTCCGATCAGTGTATTCTTCAGTAAAAGAAAGTGGAGATTGTCCAAAAAAATCAAGGTTTCCCTATCAGTGTATCATTATTCCCTGTTTTAAAAGAGCACTCGGTACCTACTTTCACAAGTAATCGCCATAAACACCTCATGGGGTAATGGATAATCTACTGATAAGAGAATAGCATGACGCGCGTATCGATTATTCTAGCCACATTACACGGTCATTTAAATGCTGACAAGGATGTATCTGGTAACTTTCCAGTCGTCAAACTGTGAAGTTCATCGTCCAATCGGTTACGCGAATGCTTATGAGGGCGGGGTTAACTATCGACCATTATTTTTGATTGACGTCGGGCATGAAGTAAGAGTTTATCGCAGCTTGATTAGCAAGTAGTTGTACCATTTGAGTAATATAAAACCGGTAATTAGTACAGTACAGAACATTAAAGACGGTTTCGGGCATCATCATCACACCTTTTTACTGTAAACAAGTGTTACCTATGACTCATAATTAATACGAGAAATTAATTGCAAGTGGTAAACAATTAATTATTATAGCGGTTACAATTATGTGATAACAATTTATTTAATTCCAGTACATGTATATTTCAACATGTCCATTTAAAGAACTGATTCACCTCGTTTTTCTGACATTTATTCAACACGTAATGCGCTTTAACAAATTTTCGTTGAATTAATTACGCACACTTGTAAATGTTTCGTCCGATAATCGATAGTTAGAAGACTGATGATGGCAACCGGCCGTGATCCTCTTGGACAACGTGAATTTCATGCATAATTCCGTCAAAACATTTATTCGACTCGTAAAGTGTGTAAACAAATTATCGTTGAATTTATAACGCAACGGTTAATATTTGTTGAAATCTCAAATGGGAATGATTAAATTTGTAATCCGAAACCCATTACCGTAAGTCGATGTTAACGCGTTTTTAATCCGAAACACACTTCCGAATGTAAATGTTACCGCAACGTTAAATATTTTTGCTTCAAATTAGCAGTGCAAATTTATTTTGTGTCGAATCTTTTTCTCAATTAAAAAGAGCGCGAAAATTATGCAGCATGTACAACGTCGCTTCTATTGCATACAAATGGCGTGTATTGAGCGTTTTAACAAGCACACAACAGGTCAGGGGATTGACGCATATTCAGAGGCAATATTTCATCAAATCTATAAATAGTCACTTAAAAAATGGCAAGGTTTGTGTTGAAGAAATAACTGAAAGCTTTTATCGTAAATATTTGCCAGAAAGAGATTGATAAAAACGGAATAAACGGGATTATCGGGTAATAAATAGAAACTTGAAAAATAGTAAGTACACAGTAATAGAGTCGGGTTGAAACGGATGTATTGGGGAATTGTTCGAGTCGGGATTTTACTATCTGTGCGGAAAAGTTTTAAAACAATTAAACAATATGAAAAAATATATTTTTAAATGACTGGGGGATTTTTTTGAAGAGTCATAGCGCACCAAATGACGTCTTTTGACGCTGTTTTTCTTTGAGTTATAACGCACCACAGAACGTGAATTGACACGTTAAATTAAAAAAAAATCAACGTCGGGAGGGGACACCCCTCACGAACCCACCCCCGGGGCGCCTGAACAAATTCCTGGGGAAGGCACTGCTAGCCACAAATAAAAGTTCTGATTTAAAGCATGCTCAAATTAGACCTTGTGTACAATATCACATCAATCATCCTCATGGAAAGCATGGGCTTTCATATTTTAATGCCGAATGAAAACTTCTTACCGCATGGGAAATCACTCTTTTCGTTTCAATAAAAAATTGGTAGTGCAAAAAACTGGAAATTTTTCCTCTTAATTAAAAACATGTTTATGCTGTATCTAACGCACATATGTTGTTTAGATAGGTCAGCATGGATCTGTAATATTTACAGTTATTGAATACACCAACAATTAGGGGACTGTGTGTATTCGACAGCTTAAGCACTGATTGGCTGATGTGATTATAAAGAAGAAAGTAATTGACAGCTGGTATCATGTCAGTTAAATGCAAATTCAATATAGAATATTGTCAAAGGTGACAAGTGAAATGACTATTGATGATGGACAATAGAGGTAATTGATTTTCGCAGTACACAAGTGTTAATGTGATGAACAATGAAGGCACATAATCTGGACCAAGCTGGATTTATGAATGTTGGATTACACAGAAAATTGAAGTGGGTGAAAAAAGGGGTCCACAGAAGATTCACGATATACTGGACATCGCGATTTAACGGACTGCAATATAACAGAGTTGCAGTGTACAAGAAAGAACGTGACATCAATAGATGCACATTATGTTAAAAACCAAAACGCCCAGGTTTTCGAATTTTCTAATGTATGTTTTGGTTAAAATAGTGAGTTCCTTGCCTCACTGGTCTTAATAAAAATCCCGACCTGCTACAGGAGGCCATTCTGACGACGATGGACATCATCTATGAGGGTTTTGGCTTCATGCTGAGCTTTGGTGACCTGGCCTGGGTTCCTTTCCTGTACACACTGCAGGCCCGCTACCTCCTAGAACACCCGCTTTATCTGCCCTGGTACTGCCTGGTACCCATAGTCATTCTCAATGGTAAGTTTGGGACCCTGTCAGCTTGTTTTTGTACCATTTTGGGAATGGGGCCAGGGAAAAATTGCGTCTAGTTTTACCTTAAATTGGATAATTAATGTTTCTGTTGTTTTTCTAATACCTGGTTAATGTTTTAAAATTGAGAAAAGAGGTGATTTCTCTATATTATTAACTATGGTTCAACTTCCAGAGCAAGATGGGAGATAAACTAAACCAATACCAGCCCCAATTTTGAACAAAAAAAATATGTGTAGAGCAGGCATGTTTAAATCTAGCTTAGATATGCATTTTGAAGTGTGTGTTGTGACTGTTGTCCCTTAAAAAATTAAATTAAAGATCTTTCTTAATAGATCAAATTTTAAAGCTTCATTTCCAACCCTAAGATGCTGAAGAGAAGCAAACTGCAAAAAACATGAAGAGCATTCGAGTGACTCGCATGCTGTTTTTTATGCTGCTTACATATAGCCAGTTTCATTTTGCTTCTTATCGGGAAAGGGTTAAGCATAGTTCTGTGATATGTTTATTGGCACTGTATATTGTAGACAGACAAAGCCGAAGGTGTCTAAATGTCAATTTGAAAATGACCCAAAAAGATTGTCTGACACCAAAAGTTTTACATCTCTGCACAATTTGTTATTTCACTTTCATTATTGTTGTCTTGATTGTATTGATGGTTAGACAGTGCATATGAGCCCCTTATTGTTCAAGATGTCTGTGTTGGCATTTGATTTCATTTTTATGTGCATTAAAGTTTTGTTTCGGTATCCCAGTCACAATCAGGGACGACACTTTCCGCTTTTATGGAAATATTTGTCTGCAGGAAGACTTCTAAACAAAAGTCTATTTTACACAAAAAAATGATGTCCCTGATTAGCTTGTGCAGACTGCACAGGCTAATCTGGTACGACACTTTAGGCACAAGCATTGATTCCTGTTGTTCCAGAATGCTTGAATGTAAGCTCTTCAACAAATGCTTTTGGTTTCTTCTGCAGCTGTCGGGTATTTCATCTTCCGAGGAAGCAACTCCCAGAAGAATGATTTCAGAACGAACCCCAACAACCCAGCCCTGGCTCGTAAGTCGCTATCTTTAATTTCTTCCATTCTTGGTGTACTCGTGTAATATCCCCATGATTTGTAAGAACTTGCACACAATCTTACATTTGACTATAAGCTTATAAAGAACTTATTAGAATGTACATTTGTTGATTTGTGTTTAACTGTATACTTCTTTTTCCAGCAAATCATGTTAAAAAAGGAATCAATGGAATGCTCATTGTACTTTCATTTATTGAATTAATAAATGGTTGCCTGAACTTTTGATCAATGTATTTTGCAGTTACTGCAACTAGCCATTCTTAAGATCAAAGCGATATTGACTAAGCTGAAAATGTTGAAAGCCAATTTACGATCCTCTGTCAATTGCATGTATCGCTTTACCCAACTAAATTATAAAACCCGCTTAAGGGGGAGTGTCATTGTATTGAACAATCAATATTGACAGATGAGAGCGCCGGCCGCTTTATGAGCGACAGCACTCAAAGGCATGCAATACCATCAGTAAAATCACGCATATGACAGGTGCGGTACTGTGTAATTGCCAAAGAAATCTTTGGAAGTTAATTAGAAGACTGATGATTAGGGATTTTTCAAGTCGGGATTATACTATCTATATGGGAAAGGTTTAAAATTAATAATAAAAAAAACCCAGTTTATCTTGATCTATGCTTTTATGGTTGTTGTTTTTAAGATTCATAGTGCACCAAATGACGTCACTTCACTCTCAAAATGTATATATAAAATAACGAATTGAAACGAGTGGAAAATTCTTAAATACCCATCCCATCTGCCCTGAGGCATCTGATAAAGTTCCTGTGGAAAGCACTGATTAACAGATGTTGCTTATTGTAATGTGAAAAAGCTTGCACTTAACCAGTCATTTTCCTGTGGATTTTGACAATTTAAAACGTAAGAATTCATAAAAGTGGTATTATTGCATATACGGTAATAATACCTCATTAACTTTTAATGACTTTTGCCTAAAGAATTTACAAATAAACCTGCATATGACGGCCGACTCATTATCTATTAATGACTTTTGCTAAAAGAATATACAAATAAACCTGCATATTCCGGCGGACTCATTACTATTAATGACTTAAGCTAAAAGAATAAACAAATAAATCTGCATATCTGGTTGATATTTCCATTCTATAAAATTAATTGGTTTATCCAAAAAGTATCTGGATATCACATACAATTTATTGTATTAGGTACTACAGCTACTGCTGCTGCTGTTACCACTACTACTACCACTACTTCTACTTCTACTGATACAACTACATCCACTACTACTATTACCACTACCACAACTACAAACTCTACCACTACTACTACCACTACTACTACCACTACTACTACTACTACTACTCCTACCACTACTACCACCACCACTACTACCACCACCACTACTACCACCACTACTACGACTAGTTATGCCCCCCATCGAAGAAGAGGGGGTATATTGCTTTGCTCATGTCGGTCTGTCGGTCGGTCCGTCCACCAGGTGGTTGTCAGACGATAACTCAAGAACGCTTGGGCCTAGGATCATGAAACTTCATAGGTACATTGATCATGACTCGCAGATGACCCCTATTGATTTTGAGGTCACTAGGTCAAAGGTCAAGGTCACGGTGACCAGAAATAGTAAAATGGTTTTTGAATGATAACTCAAGAACGCATACGCCTAGGATCATGAAACTTCATGGGTAGATTGATCATGACTTGCAGATGACCCCTATTGATTTTGAGGTCACTAGGTCAAAGGTCAAAGTCACGGTGACCCGAAATAGTAAAATGGTTTCCGGATGATAACTCAAGAACGCATACGCCTAGGATCATGAAACTTCATGGGTAGATTGATCATGACTCGCAGATGACCGCTATTGATTTTGAGGTCAAAGGTCAAGGTCACGGTGACCCGAAATAGTAAAATGGTTTTCAGATGATAACTCAAGAACGCATACGCCTAGGATCATGAAACTTCATAGGTAGATTGATCATGACTTGCAGATTACCCCTATTGATTTTGAAGTCACAAGGTCAAGGTCACGGTGACCCGAAATAGTAAAATGATTTTCGGATGATAACTTTAGAACGCTTTTGCCTAGGATCATGACACTTCATAGGTACATTGATCGTGACCCACAGATGACCCCTATTGATTTTCAGGTCACTAGGTCAAAGGTCAAGATCATAGTGACAAAATCGTATTCACACAATGGCTGCCACTTCAACGGACAGCCCATATGGGGGGCATGCATGTTTTACAAACAGCCCTTGTTAGTACATTATGTTGCTGTTGTCTTGTCCTTCGGAAGATTTCATATTAAATACCGATGTTACACTTATATATGTGAATAGAATTACAGTTCATTCAAAATACAAATGTATAATCGATTCTCTCTCTCCCTTATTATCCCCCGCCATAGGCGGAGGGATATTGTTTTGGCGTTATCCGTCCGTCCGCGCTATATTGGAGTTACAGTGTATATTCAACACAGCTTGTATAACATTGAAATCTTTGAGTTTGAGCAAGCCCTTAATGGCCTATAAAATGAAAAAATGGGCCAATTGTAAATTTCACAGGCCTCAATTACACTGTAACTCCAATATAGCGCGGTCAATGGGGTCCAAGCCGCGAAACAGTGTTATAACGGATCCGCGTTATAAGTTTTGAGCTCATTTACTTCAGGGCGCTATAAAAAAAAAACAGGTATAGAATAGCCTATAATATAGGTCATGTATATTGCCATGCTGTGTTGACGCAAATACATGCATATAAACCGAATCGTATTGATAACAGTATACATACCGCTTTTCTTATGTGCACATTCATCCAATAATCAAATAAAATTGCAGCATCAATTATAAAATAATAATCTTGAACATTAATGACGATATATGTTTAAGAAATTAGTAAACACAACCGTACGCATATATGCCATTTTCAGAATGGTTAAGAGTACAGTGCATTATGGGGCAGAGCTTTCATTGGACGAGCGACTTTAAATTTAGAATGAATGCAATAGGATTCATGTACAAAAAATTGTTTTATTGCGTCATACGCATGCAAAAAAACGTGTTTCCCGGGGACTCTCTGATACCGCGCGAAAATGAAAGTGAAACTCTGTTAACAATTACCGGTGTACTGCGTTCGCATGTAAATAAATCGTCTGCATTATTTAATTTCTTATACACGAACTGAAAGATTAAATGACATAATACTAGAATGATAATGAAATGACAGAAAAAGTTGTTTTATACAGTGGGCAGTATATTTCACAGCCGCTCATTTAATATAGTCAAACTGCAACCATATCAAAGTAAAAATGTTTCAATCGTTTTGAATTACTTTAATTGTATAACTATCCCTCTTACACTTAACTTATGGAAATTATCGCACTGAACCGCTCTGAGGAGGAATACATGTAATAAACACTGACACGCGAGTTTTTCACACCTTTATTGACATTACACAACAGATTAACACCAATTAGCTGTCGGTGTTGTTTAACCTCGAGGCGATTATAAACGGTTTAACGGACGGTTGAATAAAGCAATCAACATGTGATTGATGAGTTGCATAATACGGATTTGAATCAGAAATCAATTGGAAGGTTGGAGAAAAAATGGGATCCAAGCACCCCCCGCGTTATATTGGATTCAGCGTTATAACGGAGCGTGTTATATTGGAGTTACAGTGTATAAGTGTTTTACCCAGTGGGGCATAGAGGCATGTAAAAAAAAAGCCATTTCAATGATTGCTGAAACTTGAGTGCTCCGGGAACTCTGGGAATCTATCAATACAGCATTGTACTACTGACCGTTGTTACACAATTTGATAAAAATTATGTTTAATTTCCCTAAATATTATGAATGGTTACCACAAAATAATGTGAAAAGTGCAAGAGGGTAAAATCTTTGGAAGCAAAAATTACCAGACAGTCACTTGAGTAAGTCCGACAATCTTGCATTTCACCCTAGGCATTTTGAAATGCTTGTCAGCAATGTCTGACGGGCTTTCACCATGTCTGGTATAAATAATTCAAAAGAAATGTAATTTTATGTAAAATATTGTTTTTATAATTTATTGAACTAGTTTCACTGTGAACATTTAATTAATGTATTGCAATTTACTGTATACATTTATAATGTGTTAAGATAAAAAAAAGGTATGGTAAGGGTCCAAGGGTGCTGGGTGAGATCTTGAGGTGGCAGGATGCTGAAACCCTCCAGTTAGGCCTACCTAGAGCACCGTACTTTACCCATATTATTAGTTTAAAAAGTGTCTCAATTGCTGCAATCATTGAGAGCAGATTTTACAGCTTCAGTTGTCCCCTTTCAGATCTGGAGACTATACCGACCTCAGTTGGCAAGCGGCTGCTGGTATCAGGCTGGTGGGGACTGTGTCGTAAACCAAACTACCTTGGAGACATTCTCATGGCCATCGCCTGGTCACTGCCTTGTGGTAGGTGGAATTTTTTATCTGCTTTGGGGAACTGTAATATTTGTTGCTTTGAAAGACCGCTTTGTTTGGAGGATATTTTTATGTTCTAGGGAACATGAATATTTTTAGGTTGAATTCGAGGATTTTTTTCCATATCACAGGACTTAACTTGTTTTAATATCATAAATACGTTACCTGTTATCTCTAGCTTACCCCTTTCCAAGGGAGTTATTTCATCCGGAAAATATTCAAGCGCTGGGAATCGTCCACCTCTATAAGAATCCAAATCAGGTTAAACATAGTACAATGCAACCTAACAGGAAATCAAGAACCACAACTCATCTTTCCTTTCCGGATAAAACCATGTGCACGCCTGTTTTAGGCTCAGGACTTATGTGTTCTTTTCACTGTGTTTTTGGCGGAGTTTAAAAGGATAAAGTTTATTTATCTTTTATTTGTATCATTCGGTTTATATTTCTATACTTTTTGTTGCAGTAATTGTCATATTTCTGCTTTTGCTGGGTTTCTTTGTTTGCATCGTCGCTCATGTACATGACGTCATGAGCACGTGAACCACGAGGAATTCGTGCCTATTCCCCAATAAGTAATTGAGGTCAATTGGACAGCGTTCTTTGTGTTTACATTTTGTGGTTTAACTTTTTATTTGAATTTATAATCATTAATTTGTCTTTTGTAGGTTCTTTCTGTTTCTTTTATTTCAGAATGAACTTACAGGATAGAGGTTCTTGTGGTCATATCAAAGCAAGGTGGGATTCCCACGATACTTGCTTGGCATGTACCGGTTGCACATTTAATAACAAATGTGCGGTTTGCGATTTGTGGGCTTACGACGTATGGACAAAAGCAGGTCGCCGGAGGACGTCGATCAGCCGCAAACGCAACGAACCTCCATCCGACGTTGATTACCCGGTGACTCCACTGGTCAAGGATTACCAGCGGTTTTGTCAGTCACTGGGTACCGGGCAAGATGGTGTTGTTGTCAGTCGATCGTCATCAGATCTTATGACTCACACCATGCATACCGGCGACATTGATCATGGAACGACTGGATCAATGACAGACCACATGGCAGCCGCCATTCTACGGTCTTTGTCCGGTGACGTAACCGGTCATAATATGACCGGCCGGTCACCGGTCATGTCACCGGTCCGGTCATGTCACCGGTCCGGTCCGGTCATTGATCACCGGTCAACAGTCATCAGTTGGGCCTGCCACCGATAACACCAATCGCCGGTCAAGAAGAACTCGGTCTTCATCATCGGCGTATTCTTCTACATCCGATTCGTCGTCGAATACATCGTCTTCATCAAGGAGTGGACATCGGACACGCTCTTCTTCGTCGAGCAGTTATCATCGTCGCGGCGCTCATAAGCGATCACGTCGTCACTCACGGAGACGGTATTCCAAAAAATCTCGATCCCATCGCAGCCGATCCACATCTTGACAGCGCAGCCGATCCAGATCTCAACATTGCAGGAAACGAGGACGTCGGCAACGTTCACGTAGACAGCATCGGACTTACCATACGTATAGTCGTTCACCATCGTGTTCCGTTATGGAATCGCATGTTTCCATGCCAAATGTATCGGTTCCAACGTTGACTGCCACACGTATTGCATCTTCAGGAGCTCATCTCACTACTACGGCGTCAGTGTCAACACCACGGGTATCATCTACAGTATCTAGTCGTGTACCCCCTACAGCTACCCTGTCGAATCCTGATACACTATGGATACAGAATTCGGCGGGACATTTTGTACCGGTCAATGCTGATAATTTACCTTCTTCCGGTTTACATTATCAGTTTACTGACGTCGGGGAAGATCATTCGCTGTTACCAGACAATTACAATCCGGAACAAGATATTCTCACTTCTGTTCCTGCTGATTCTATACAAACCGCTGGTGTTGTAGAGAGTGAGGCTGATTCAGATGCAGAATCTAATGTTGAGACGGATCAATATTTAGCTCCGATTGGTCAGATCTATGAACTGATGTTTCGTACTCTTGGTGAAGATTACTGTCCAAGACCTGCTGAACTGTCTTCAAATGCGACGATTTCTGTGACAGAACAACTTTTTCGTACATTTGATCCCAATAGGGTTATTAAGTCGACGGCTCGTCCTGACCCACGACTTCCCATTGGTTCTACTGTTCTATCTGTTCTTCAATCATTGGAATCAGCTAATAAGACTATTCCAAAACGAGGAGAAACATGGAAAATTTCTAAGGAACTAGCTGATCCAAAACATCAGGAAGGTAGTAAAAGTTACAAACCTCCTGTACCACATGCAACATCTGGGTTGGATTTTTTCAAAACTTCCGGTTCCAGATCCGGACATAAGCAAGCTATCTCTTGTAATGCCAAGTGGTTCCAATTCAGTTTCTGTTCCGTTTTCAATGTTGGAAACTTGGGAAATGAGGGAACGTAGATCATTAGGTTTGACTAACCATATTGACTTCATGCTAGCGACAATTTTACAAATGGTGTGTGATTGGTCGGAATCTGTTCCGGAGGAACTCCGTGATTTGTTAATTCATCTCTCACGGACCACACTGGCCTTATCTCACACTTCTGCTTCTTCAATGTCCGAGATGCTAAGGATTCGTAGAGATCTTATCCTTACTTCTTTACCTAAAGATTTTCTGTTGGAACCTGGTATGAACTCGCTCAGAACAGCTCCTCTCACATCAGGGTTTCTTTTTGGTGGAAGGATACAAGAAGCAATCACAGCTGACAAGGATGACCAACTTCATGCTTCTTTAGCTAGAAACAACTCTGGACAACGCCAAGGGGTCTTTAAGCATCCTGCTTCTAGGCCACCAGCAGTTCCAGCATTCAAGACGGCTAAGAGAAATAACCTTTTCTCTAAAAAGCCTTCTTTTAATCCACGGTCAGGTCCTAATAGGCAGTCTTCCTATAACAGACCTTCTTTGTCACACAAGTCTTCTAATAAAGATTCTGGGAAAAAGGGCAAACCCAAGCCGGGACAGAGGAATTTCAAACCTTCTACCGGCAGGGGCGCACCTCCTGCTTATCAGCCCTAGGTCCCTTCCCTTTCTACCGCCACAACCTCCGATGCCGGAAATACCAGTCGGGGCCAGACTTTTCCACTTCTCAAATCGATGGCTTCAAATTACTTCAGACGCATGGGTTCATTCTCTTGTGACAAAAGGCCTGACTTTTCAATTTGAAAAAAGGCCTCCACTTTCTCGCGTCCCTATAGAGCTGGTATCTCGGCATCCACATATTCCAGAGTCCATTCTCGGGCTCTTGGAAAAACAGGCGGTAGAAAGGGTTCAAGATCCTTATTCTCCAGGATTTTACAGTCGTCTTTTTCTTGTTTAAAAGAAAAATGGTTTCTGGAGACCAGTAATAGATTTAAAAGTGTTCAACATGTATCTCCTCAAACCAACTTTCAAAATGGAGACTCCTTCTTTCATACGGGAATCCATCAAACCCCTGCACTGGGGGGTGTCTTTGGATCTGGAAGATGCTTACTTCCATGTTCCTAACATCCCAACTACCGAAAGTACTTGCGATTCGCCTTTCAAGGCCAAGTCTACCAGTTCCGGTCTATGCCTTTCGGGTTGGCGACAGCCCCACGAGTTTTTACCAAACTAATGTCGGCAGTCGGATCACACCTCAGAGTTCACGGGATTATTCTTCTTCAGTATTTCGACGACTGGCTCTTACACCAGCTCGATCATCAAATGCTTCTGTACAACCTAGAATTCTCTTGGAAGGAGCTCTTGTTAGGGCTCCTTCTCAATGCAGACAAATCAGACCTCATTCCTTCACAGGACTTTACGTTTGTGGGAATGAATTTCTTGACCCACATCAATCGGGTCAGAGTGTCTATTCAACGTATATCAGACCTTCTGATGAAGGTCAACTGGGTTTTGTCCCAATCTCATATAACAGCTCAAGAATTCCTCTCTCTCAGCGGTATCCTGAGCTCAGTACCAGACTTTGTGCAGTTGGGACGTCTCTTCCTACGTCCTCTTCAGCACTATCTCTCAGCTTGTTGGAAATGGTCTCCAGGCAATCTATTAACACAGATTCCAATCCTTCCCTCCTTAAGGTCTCATCTTCAGTGGTGGCTAGACGAGGAGACTCTGTTGGCAGGAGTACCCCTTCTTCTCCCGCAACCGTCATTATATCTAATAACGGATGCGAGCAAGGAAAGGTGGGGTGCTCACCTGGAACCTCTCAGTCTGATAATTTCAGGGTTGTGGTCTCATCAGGAATCTCACCTTCATATCAACAATCTAGAAATGCGAGCAGTATTTCTAGCTGTATCTCATTTCCAATCACATCTTCGAGACTCTTGTGTGATGGTGTCAACAGACAACACATCTGTGGTGGCTTACATCCAGGCACAGGGGGGAACACATTCTCAATCCCTGTATCTGGAAACCAGAAAATTACTTGTTCTTTGCAAAACACTCAACATTTATCTGCTGGCAAAATATATACCAGGTCGCCTCAACGCCCTGGCGGATGGTTTGTCTCGCAAACACCAGTTACTTCCATCGGAGTGGACACTTCATCAAGAAGTGACCAACCAGATCTTTTTCAAGTTCGGTTATCCCCTGGTCGATCTATTTGCAACCAGACACAATCACAGACTTCCTCTGTATGTGAGTCCAGTTTACGATCCAGCAGCGTGGGCAATCGACGCGCTTTCGTTCGCATGGGACCAACTGGACGCTTACGCCTATCCCCCACCCATTCTAATTCCCCAAATATTGGGGAAAATCAGGGTGAGCTCTTGCAGGATACTCCTGATTGCCCCTTGGTGGCCCAGAAGATCTTGGTTCAACGATCTTCTCAGTCTCCTGTACGATTATCCCAGGAATCTTCCTCACAGGTCAGATCTTCTGTCTCAAAGCGGCAGACTACATGCGGACCCAAAAATGTTCCACTTACACGTCTGGCCGTTATCAGGCAATCTTTGCAGAAGAAATGTTTTTCTGTCAGGGCTTCAACCCTTGTTGCTTCGGCAAGGAGAAAATCCACCAGAGCAGTCTATGATGCTCGTTGGAAACTCTTCTCCAATTGGTGTTTTCGAGGGAAAATTAATCCCCTCAATCCCTCTGCTAGACGAATAGCGGATTTTCTCATTTATCTTTTTGATGATAAGAAACTTTCTCTTAGTTCCATCAAAGGATACAGATCTATGATTTCGCATACATTGGCTTTCACTAAGTCTTCACAAGTCTGTGCTGATCCAGCTATTTCAGATCTTGTTCGAGCTATGGAACTTAGTCGTCCTGTATCTCGTACACTTGCTCCTAAATGGGATTTAGCTTGTGTGCTTGGTTCCCTTATTAAGGCTCCCTATGAACCTCTTGATCAGGCTTCATTACAATTCCTAACATGGAAGACCGTTTTCCTTCTTACTATGGCTTCAGCCAAACGGAGAAGTGAAATTCATGCTCTTTCTATCGAGGATAGTCATCTCCGTTTTGACTCTTCTGATGGTTCTGTTACATTGTTGTGTCAGTCAGGATTCCTTGCTAAAAATCAACTCCCCTCTATGGCTTCCAAACCCTTCAAAGTTCCAAGTCTATCTAGAACTTGTGGACATGAAGATGATGATAGACTCCTTTGCCCGGTCAGGGCTTTGAAGTTCTACCTTAAAAAGGTAAAGTCTATTCGAGGTTCTCGCAAGAGACTTTTCATTCCATTAAAAGGGGGGGCGATGTGTCTGCGGCTTCTATTTCTCGTTGGATAGCCTCGACTATAAGGAAAGCTTATTCTTCTCTTTCATCGAGGGATTTATCCCTGTTTAAGATAAGACCGCATGAATTAAGAGCTCTTTCGGCTTCGTAGGCTTATATTAATCAGACCCCACTATCTGAAGTGCTTCAAGCTGCTTTCTGGAGGAATACGACCACCTTCTCCTCTTTTTATCTTCGTTCTCTTGAGTGCCAACAAGACAATTTGTATAAGTTGGGTCCTCTTGTAGTGGCTCAAACTGTAGTTTCTTCAATGGCGTAAGTACACTGGTGCCATCCGAGAATTAAGTACTATACTGTACTAACAAAGATTATAAGAGGACTTGATTCTACTATCTCTGGCTGTAAACCCTCTATATGGGTTTTGCTGTGATGGGAAAAAAATATGCGAACCTTCCCGCCGCAGCTGCAAAATCAGCTAGAGATAACAGGTAACGTATTTATGATATTAAAACAAATTTTCTTAAGTAAAATTCATTTTAATTATTAAATACTTACCTGTTATCGGTAAGTCCCACCTCCCACCCCGCTCATCGCCTTTTTATGTTTGCGTTAAGGAAAGATGAGTTGTGGTTCTTGATTTCCTGTTAGGTTGCATTGTACTATGTTTAACCTGATTTGGATTCTTATAGAGGTGGACGATTCCCAGCGCTTGAATATTTTCCGGATGAAATAACTCCCTTGGAAAGGGGTAAGCTAGAGATAACAGGTAAGTATTTAATAATTAAAATGAATTTTACTTAAGAAAATTTGTTTTGCAGTTTAGGTTCAAATTTTACACATTGTGGCTTTTAGAAAACTGGACAAGAGAATATAAAACTCTAATGTTTTGTTTTTTTACATTAATTAATATTACCTGTTTTTGAATGTTTGTAATAGATTAAATATTAGCCTTTGTAACAAAAATTTCAATTGTCAAAATTATCTGATGGACCAAGCTAGCCAAATTCTTATATGATAACTTGACTCCAAGAAAATGTCCACTTACAGGTTGGCTCAAGGAAATCTTAATAATTAGCCAAAATGCATGTTATTTAGATTGTTTGTTCAGAAAGTGTGAAAATCTGCATAATTTGACTATAATTTACAACATAATCTAATAGCCAATTAGAGACTTTAGCAGCCAATTTGAGAATTCAGTAGCCAACTTGAGGATTCAGTCGCCGTTGGCTTTTTTGGCTAATGGTAACACTTACATAGTGATGTACAAAACTGAAAATTACCAGTTTAGGGTTTGTGCTATTAATTACCATCACTAAATTATTTTGAGAACCTCGAGTTTGCATTTTTCATAGGCTTTAAATCTTGTTCTTAGTCATACTTTTGTGCATAACATGTCGTCCCAGATAAGCCTGTACAGTCTGCACAGGCTAATCAGTGACAACACTTTCCCCCTTTTATGGAAAGTTTCATTTAAATGAAGTCTTCGTTACAAAATCCAGTTTAGACAGGCAGTGTCCTCCCTCCCTGATAAGCATCTGTTGACTGCATGGGCTAATCTGGGACAACACTTTATGCACATGCATTAAGCATAGTTTTTCCAGAACGCAGCTCATTTCATCTACATTTTACTATTGCAGGTTTCCACAGCATTCTGCCTTACTTCTATCCCATCTACTTCTTCATCCTGCTGGCCCACCGTGAGAGACGAGATGGCCACATGTGCAAGGCCAAGTATGGAGCAGCCTGGGACAAGTATTGTGAAAGGGTGCGATACAGGATCATACCTGGCATCTACTAAGTGCCACAACTACTCTCCATTCCAGAGATTATGTATTTGAGCTGCACTTTGAGAAAAATGGGGCTTAATGCATGTGTAAAGTGATGTTTCATGTAAGTTTGTGCAGTCTGCACAGGCTAATCAGGGACAACATAATTTGGCCCAGACTGCTTTTTCGTTTAGAAGAGCTTTCCTTTAAACGAAACCATCCATAAAAGCGGAAAAGTTATCTCTGATAAATCTGGAACAACACTTCATGCATATGCATTAAGCCCCGTTTTCCCAGAGCATGGCATGGTTGAAGGGTGTTTGATAATGATTTGATTCTTATGTGAACGTTTCTTTTACTTAGTTTGCAATGAATTGTTATGGTCTAACTATTCTATAATACCATAGATAAGCATTACATTGGAAATACCTTATAAAAAACAAAACAAAAAATCTATCTCTCAATGTTCCTTTTTTGTTAGTAAAAAAACGCAGTTCACCTTCGTTTAACTTACCTCAGTAATGAAAAGCATAATTACTAGTGTATGAATGAGACATTTTTGGTTTGCATAGTGACAGTGTTTATGAACATTTGAAATTCTTAAGGTTTGGAAAAATCAAGTTCATTACCTACTACAGGTATCTTTTGATCTCATTGTTTGAACACTGCAGTATTTTTATTGTGTCAAAATTTTATTCTTTAGGAAATGTTGCTTTTAGCTAAGGTACTGTAGTAGACATGCATTGAATGTTTTTAATCAGTTTTACCCATTGTATTTGCATAGCTTGTTTTACAAATCATGTATTTGCTTTTACCAACATCATCTTTATAACAGACATTTTGTCTTCAATACAATTAGTTGTGTACATTTGCGGTTCAGCTTATCACTAAAGTAATATGCTAGGAGAAAACTGTACAGATTGTTTCTGTAAATTACCAGTTTTATTTATTGTAGATGTATTATTTCAAAATTGGAGTGCTGTAGTTTTTCAGTGAATAAAATAAGTAATAATGATACAAACTTACCACAAATGCCAAGTTTTACAGTTTGTAAATGCATACAAATTGGATTGAGTTTGCTTTTTACTTTGAAGCACTTCTGTGTTAATGATTTTATATGTCTTATTCTAATGAATTTTTAGTTAAATTGATTTAATGGAGTCTTTATTGCATATATTGATAAACCCACAAACTCATTTATGTTTTTATCAATGCATTCTTTCTGTAATATGTATTTCTGTTAAATCAAAATGGTTATAATTTGGTTCAAAAAAAAATCATGTTCATTTAAACATTTGTGCCTTTCCCTTTTTGACAGTTTATGTATGTTTTGTTGAAAGTGTTTTATCAATATGTAAATATCATAGATGTACTTACAGAATTATGGTACTTATATTTCAAAAACATCATAATGTGCCATTTTCATTATGAAGATGATCTCCATAATTTTTTTAAATTGCATTTAAATGAAATTCATAAATATTGAAGTAATTTTATTTAATTGCATTTAAATGAAATTCATATATAAGGTTGTTGTATCAACAAGTCTTGTCTTATTTGTGTATCAGTAAAACTCTCAATAGTATAACATTGCAAAGTCTTTGGATTACTGTGGAGTGTTTCACCTTTGATGTAAGATATAATGGATGATTATAAATGCCATTTTCATTATAACTATTTGTGTTAAAAGTTTCATTTAAATGTAATGCATAAATTATTTTTGATCATTAAGTCTTGAATCATAACGTGTGTCAGATTGAAAATCTCAATAGTTTAGCCTTGCCTAGACATTTGCTAACTGCTGAGTGTTTCATCTTTGATTCAAGATAAAAATGAAAGATTGATTTATGACATGTAAATAAATCTTCTTTGTACTATGTATGCTTTGTTCTGTTTTTCTTCATTTATAAAGAGACGAGGTATGTTTCACTACCAAGACTAAGCTTTTTATTCCCCCGCATCGAATGATCGGGGGTATCCCCGGTATATTGTTTTTTGCCTGTCTGTCTATCATTCTGTTCCAAAACTTTAACCTTGGTCATACCTTTTGCAATATTGAAGATAGCAACTTGATATTTAGCATGCATTTGTATCTCATGAAGCTGCACATTTTGAGTGGTGAAAGGTCAAGGTCAAATATATGGCTTCAAAGCAGCGCAGTAGGGGGCATTGTGTTTCTGACAAACACATCTCTTGTTCTTTAATTGTTAACCCCACATGACCCGTTTAAAACTTGGCCACGATATCATTAGGACAAATATTCTTACAAAGTTCATGAAGATTGGACATAAAATGTTGCCTATTGACGACAGTTGAAGCAAGATTAGCCAAAGGCCATATAGTGCGCCACTCGGTATCGTTTTTATGCCCCCCCTTTGAAGAAGAGGGGGTATATTGTTTTATCCCATCATCAGACGTGAATCGTCAAAATAAACCACTGTGGAATAAATTTTCCTCTATTTCAGCAGTGCTGAAATAAAGCTGTCACGCGCTGCGAAGAATGTTCATATTACTCGGAATCAACTATAAAGTTATCATTTTTAGTAAAATTGAATCAGATTCAACAAAACAAACAATTTGATACCAAGATGTAATATATTTTTAACACATAATGCAACTCAAAAAGCAAATATACATTATTTACAAATATGAAGTGCGCGTACTCGTGACGTCATTATTAACACGTCATACGACACAATGCATGTTGTTTCACGCTAAAGATGCAGTTGTTTAGTGTCTTTTTTTTTCATTATTTTTTAAAAATCGGGGGAGGTAGAGGTATTATAAACAGAAAAACAGGTTAGTTACTGAAATTTGTGTAATGTATTAGGCGTGACACAATTAAAATAAAGAAACAATGTTTGCTTAAAATATCTTTGGGATTTTCCGTCTAGTTCGATTTTCCTATTCTATTGTTAAAGAAATAATTTACGACTAAGAAAATTGATGGGATAAATCGAATACTAGGTCGGTGCCGAATAAAGCAAAGTTTATCTTGCTCGGCATGAAAATCTGAACCACTCGCCAAGGCTCGTGGTTCAGATTTTCTAAGCCTCGCAAAATAAACTTTGCTTTATTCGGCACCGACCTGGTATTCTCTATTTGCACGTTTGTCGGTCCGTCCACCAGATGGTTTCCGGATGATTACTCTAGAACGCTTCGGCCTAGGATCATGAAACTTCATAGGTACATTGATCATGACTGGCAGATGACCCCTATTGATTTTCAGGTCAAAGGTCAAGGTCACAGTGACTCGAAATAGTAAAATGGTTTCCGGATGATAACTCAAGAATGCTTACGCCTAGGATCATGAAACTTCATACGTACATTGATCATGACTGGCAGATGACCCCTATTGATTTTCAGGTCAAGGTCACAGTCACTCGATATAGTAAAATAGTTTCTGGATGATAATTCAAGAATGCTTACGCCTAGGCTCATGAAACTTCATAGGTACATTGATCATGACTGGCAGATGACCCCAATTAATTTTCTGGCCACTAGGTCAAAGGTAAAGGTCACAGTGACTCGAAACAGTAAAATGGTTTCCTGATAACTCGAGGATAATTAGGCCTAGGATCATGAAACTTCATAGGTACATTGATCATGACTGGCAGATGACCCCTATTGATTTTCAGGTCACTAGGTCAAAGGTCAAGATCACAGTGACAAATAAAATATTCACACAGTGGCTGCCACTACAACCAACAGCCCATATGGGGGGGAGTGCATGTTTTACAAACAGCCCTTGTTATTTCTGATGTTATTTCACAATCCTCAATTAGCTGAAGATTTTTTTTTACCTTTATTTGTTATGTCCGCCTTTAACCTGGTTCTTGCGTAGGACACTGTCTCGTCATGCTGATCACTTTGGACAAATCTATGTCTCGTAAAATGTATTAAGTATGAATTTTCCGTAATTTGACCTTCGATTATGCCTATACCATGACTGTATTGACCTAGTTGTTGCAGACGACACTGTCTGATCATGCTTATCACTAACGGTTTGTTATTAGCTTGGCTGTTTTCAGAGAAAACCGGAGGTATTGTCATAGCCAGCTCGTCGTCCGCCGTCAGCTGTAGGCGTTGTGCTAAAACCTTAACATTGGCTCTAAAATCAAAGTGCTTCCACCTACAACTTTGAAACTTCATATGTAGATGCACCTTGATGAGTTCTACACGCCTCACCCATTTTTGGGTCACTAGGTCAAAGGTCAAGGTCACTGTGACCTCTAATATAAAACTTTAACATAGGCTCTAAAATCAAAGTGCTTCCACCTACAACTTTTAAACTTCATATGTAGATGCACTTTGACGATTTCTACAGGCCACACCCATTTTTGGGTCAAAGGTCAAGGTCACTGACTTCTAAAAAAAAAAAAAAAATTCTGACAAGCTTTCGCAGCCGAGCGTGGCACCCGTTATGCGGTGAACAAATTACGTTCCAGAAAAATATTTACTTGGCCCCGATAGCCTGCAGGGTGTTCGCATCATACGGCAGTTCTTTAAAATGGACGTATAAAAGGGTTATTATGAAATAAGAATTAAGAAATAAAGAAGAAGTTTAATGTAAAAATAATCTATATTTTTATTTGTTTAATTGATTAGAAAATGCCAAAACTAGGCATAGAACAAATCGCCTACTGAATGTAATAACTGACATTTTTATACATTTTTACTTTTTTCCAATTTTGTGTTTATTAAGGTGACATACATCAACTGTTAAAATATTAAGTAAACCTTTTTGGTAAAAATAATGTTTTTATCAAATTTGCGAAATTTACATAACAAACACATGTCATTTTCTGAATGTAAAAAGGAGCGTAACTGACATTTTGTTTAATTTTCAGGAGAAGCAAAAAATGTTTTATTGATATAATAAAAAAATTTCTGTATTCAAATTTTTTGATTAGTATTATAATAACACTTGAAAAACGAAACAAAACTCCAAATTGATATGTCTTTTTTTAAAACAATAAAAAATTAAGAAAGGAACAGTTACCATATTTTCAACACTGAAATATTTTGAGCGCAAAAAATAACGTAAGTGCTCTTATTGTATTTTGGAAAATGTCTGAAAATATGCTTTCCTGAACAATTCACAAAATGTCAGTTACCCTAGTTATTACATTCAGTAAACGAAATAGCATGTGTAAAATCAAAACAGTCCCTGTGTACATTTAGTAGGAAAAAAACACACACATATTTGTTAATACTTATTATCACTGTTAACAGCATTTGAGTAAACTTGACATGTAACATACAAAACATACTGGTAGATATTACAACAGGGCCATGATGGCCCTGAATCGCTCACCTGACTAACCAAATACAATCCCAACCCAGATTTCATCAAGATAAACCTTGTGACCAAATTTCATAAAGATTAGATGAAAACTGTGACCTCTATTGTCTCCACAAGGTTTTTCTGTTATTTGACCTAGTGATCTAGTTTTTGACCCCAGGTGACCCAAATACAATCCCAACCCAGATTTCATCAAGATAAACATTCTGATCAAATTTGATAAAGATTGGATGAAAACTGTGACCTCTATTGTCTACATAAGGTTTTTCTATTATTTGACCTAGTGACCTAGTTTTTTACCTAGTGACATAGTTTTTTTACCCCAGATGACCCAAATACAATCCTAACCCAGATTTCATCAAGATAAACATTCTGACCAAATTTCATAAAGATTGGATGAAAACTGTGACCTCTACTGTCTACACAAACAAATTGTTGACCGTTTTTCTATAATTTGACCTAGTGACCTAGTTTTTGACCTCAGATGACTCAAATACAATCCCAACCTAGATTTCATCAAGATAAACATTCTGACCAAATTTTATAAAGATTGGATGAAAACTGCGACCTCTATTGTCTACACAAGGTTTTTCTATTATTTGACCTAGTTTTTGACCTAGTGACCTAGTTTTTGACCCCAGATTACCCAAATACAATCCCAACCCAGATTTTATCAAGATAAACATTCTGACCAAATTTCATAAAGATTGGATGAAAAGTGCGACCTCTATTGTCTACACAAGGTTTTTCTTTTATTTGACCTAGTTTTTGACCTAGTGACCTAGTTTTTTGACCCCAGATTACCCAAATACAATCCCAACCCAGATTTTATCAAGATAAACATTCTGACCAAATTTCATAAAGATTGGATGAAAACTGTGATCTCTACTGTCTACACAAGGTTTTTCTACTTTTTGACCTAGTTTTTGACCTAGTTACCTAGTTTTTGACACCAGATGACCCAAATACAATCCCAACCCAGATTTCATCAAGATAAACATTCTGACCAAATTTCATAAAGATTGGATGAAAACTGTGACCTCTACTGTATACACAAACAAATAGTTGACGCACACACGCACGCACGCACACACATACGGACGCCAGACATCACATGGTCACATAAGCTCACCATGTCACTTCGTGACAGGTGAGCTAAAAAGTGCAATAAAAGTATTATAATTAAATGATATTCCTAGTCAACAATAAAATGAGTTCACTCAATTTAAAGGCCAAAATTTATCATCAGCTTTCTTTGTTTTATGCTGCTTAAGCCTACATCCAATCAACCAATAATTACAAAACATAATAACTACGAGACGCGCTCTAGAAAAACTGGGCTTTATGCAAGTTTGTAAAGTATCATCCCAAATAAGCCTGTGCATTCTGCACAGGCAAATCAGGGACGATGCTTTCCGCTGTAATATAATTTTTGCTTAAAGAAGGTCTCTTCTGCATGAAAATACAATTTAGGCAGAAAGTGTTGTCCCTGAACAGCCTGTGCAGTATGCACAGGCTAATCTGGGGCAACACTTCATGCATTAAGCCCAGTTTTTCCAGAATGGGTCTTGTATGTATCAAAACCACATTATCCGCACAGTTATGTTTTATACATCTCATTGTAGAGTTTTTGTTTCAAGTAGTCCTCAAACACGTGACTGTACTTGTGCACATATGCCTCCCACAGCGGCTCATATTGGTTCAGTCGCTTTAAGACCGCTGTGTGACTATCGAGCACCTTGATCAGGTCGAATGGGGGAAACATTCTGAAAAAACATGAATGCCCATGTGACTTTGAATTATAACCAACTAAAAATATCTACCAGGTTCATTAATATACATATATATATATATATATATATATATATATAAATGCCCTGTGACTTAGCATGAGTCTTGTGCAATCTGGAAGAAAATGAAACATAATAAAATTCAAGTTTTCAAAGCTGTTTCCATCAGTGAACAATTTATTGCAAACAAACCTATTTCCTTTTTTTTGCCCCCACAACACAAATAAGATGTTAAGATCTATTTGAGCAAGTTAAACCTACCAACTTTCAGAAGAGAGTACAGGGTAAACAAGAGCACCGCATGACGGGTGCCACGCTCGGCTGCGAAAACTTGTCAGATTTTTTTTTTTTTAGAGGTCACACTGACCTTGACCTTTAACCTAGTGACCCAAAATGGGTGTGGCGTGTAGAACTCATCACGGTGCATCTACATAGGAAGTTTCAAAGTTGTAGGTGGAAGCACTTTGATTTTAGAGGCAATGTTAAGGTTTTAGTACGACGCCTACGGCGGACGAGCTGGCTATGACAATAGCTCGGGTTTTCTCCGAAAACAGCCTCACTAAAAATGATTCACTATAATGATAGACAAGAGCTGTCTTCATTGGAAGACACATGCCTCCAATAAACGCTTTTTCGAAACCTAACCGCAGATTTTTAAACCTTAATGCGGACCCTAAGTCAAGGTCAAAGGTGTCAAAATTTGTGTGCGCATGGACAGGCCTTGTCCATATACTCATGAGTACCAAATATGAAGGTTACATCTGAAGCGACATAGAAGTTATGAGCATTTTTCGAAACCTAAACGCAAAAGTGTGACGGACAAACAGACAAACGGACTGACAGTGCGATCACTATATGCCCACCTTTGGGGGCATAAAAATAATAAATGCTGATGCTCCAGATGAAAGCTTTGTCAGTATTGAGTCATTGGCCCTTTTGAAAAAGTATTAGTCCAAAATTAGGTCAAGGTTAAATGAAGTTAGGTATCTTTGTAGGAAGCAGTTATGATGCTAGACAAAGCAGTGAATTTTAGTTAACAAAGAATGTTGAACTTCTGAGGTATTCCAAACTTGAGTCAATGTCAAGGTCCATGATGGGGCCAGATGATGTGGATGTATTGAGATTTTTCATAGATAACATACATTTAAGTACAATGTATAAAAGCTTTGTAACAAGCAGTATTAATGTTAGAAGAAATGTGTCAATTTGAGATAATAGAATTTTCACTCCCTGAATTAGTCCGAGTCCAAAAGTAGGTAATGTTAGGGTTTAACCCTTTCCCACTAAGAAGCAAACAGCATAAAACCAAAACAGCATGCGAGTAACTCACAGTCTGTTCAGGTTTTATGCTGTTAGCTTTGCATCAGTTTCTAAGGGTTGTGAATGAAGTCTTTAAAACTTGTCTATTAAGTAAGGTCTTTAATCAAATTTAACTTACTAAGGGACTGCAAATACGTAAAAATATGTATCTAAGGGGTAAAGGGTTAAATGAGATAAAGGTGATACTGGTGTGTTGATAGTTTTCAAAGACAACATATATGAAAGTATCAAAGCTTTGTAGGAAGCATTATTGATGTAAGGACTGGGCCAATCACTATGCAACTCCCTCATCAGTAGATGCCCATTGCATAAGATGATATATTTGCCAAATAAGATCACTGCATGTCCAGATCGGATCTTCCATTCCACAACTAGACATAATATCATTCATATTTAGTTAATACATACTCTCTACAGCATAGTCCACGTTTAGAACCAGTTTATGGATATGCACACAAATTTTACATTTCATGACCTAAATTGAATTGACAAAAAGTCCCTTAATGGAGCTTCCCTCTGGGAAAACGTGGCTTAATGCATGTGGGGACAGTGTCAGCACAGGCTAAGCACTGAAAAACACTTTGTGCCTGAACTGGATTTTTGCTAACAAGAGACTTCCTTTAAACAAAAAATACCATGAAAGCAGAAAGTGTCAATCCTAATTAGCTGGTGCTGATTTCAGAGGCATTTCTGAGACTTTTTACACACATGCATTAAACCCCATTTTCCAAGAGCACACCTCAAATACACATACTCATCCTTATCTGCAGATTTCCTGATGAAGTCATGAAGCTGCAGCTGACACTCGGGAATGTTGTTGAAGAGGATAATGTGCAGCATCTCAAGAACCTCGTACTTGCTCAGCCTCAGGTGCGTGCACATGTTCACAAACACAAATATCATCAGCTCTGCAGTCTTTTGACTGGTCGAGATCACCGCTAAAACAAATGAACTGCCACATACAAAAATGGGTCTTCAGCCATATATAAATAATTTGTGGGTCAATCAATATTGTATATCATACTAAAAATGTTAAGCAGATCCGAAAGTTTCCAACTTGACCTTTCATAATTGATAGGGCACAGATTTTAGTAAAAACAAAACCAAACACTTATCAAATCAATTTAAATTTAACAACATTACTCCAACAATCAAAACATTCATTGATTGCAACATGTTTTGCCAAATGTTGAAAATCACTGACACAATTTCTTGAATCTTTGGTTAAGTTGATTAAAGATGAACTAAGCACCAATGGTAATTGCTGTACATATTATCATCATACAGAAGCAGGTAGTTTATACAATACATAACCATCTACGCTGTAAGTGACAATTCATTTTTAAGCATACACCGGACCTAATTTATAAGCGTAAAGTGTTGTCCCAGATTAGCCTTTGCAGTCTACACAGAACAAGACTATTGCCAAGCAATATATGTCCCCTACTGGCTCCACCATTGTCAGATTTTTTTTTAAATTTATATTTTAATATTTGTTGCCATAGCAACCAAAATTTTTTATGTAGGAACAAAATGAAATGATGTGCATAATGTCCATATTGCCATCTATCCATGTTTCAAGTTTCATGAAAAAATATTAAGAACTTTTAAAGTTATCGCAGGATCCAGAAAAGTGTGACAGACTGACAGACAGACAAACAGAGCACAAACCATAAGTCCCCTCCGGTGAAACCGGTAGGGGACAATAATCAGGGATGACACTTTCCACTTGTATGGTATTTTTCATTTAAAGAAAGTCTCTTCCTATCAAAAACCAAGTTGAGGCCAAAAATGTTGTCCCTGATACGCCTGTGCAGACTGCGCAGGCTAATCTAGGACACTACATATATGTATTAAGCCCCATTTTCCCAGAGTGAGACATATTTACTTACTTGGTTCTCTTCTGAGTGGACAAGTTGCTGCCACAATACTCTTGTTTTCTAAAGCTGAACTAACATTGATTGTGAAGTCCCAGGCTACATTTTTATTAGCATCATCCCAAATGTAATCAGGCCGGATGATATTTGTTGTTTTGAATAGCTGACTAAGCTTGCGGGCTGGCATTGAACTGGCAAAACTGTAGAGGAACAGACTTGGAGGGATGTGAGCCTTCACTTCCTCAGAAATCGCAGGAACCTGGGATGGTAGGACGCACAAGAACACTATGTGTGATGTGGTCACCAGCTTGACATTGTCGTGGAAACAGTCAACACCCTTGTTTAACAGGTACTCTGAAAAAGAATAATTAACATTACACTAACTATACAAACTAAAAATGACAAGAAACCGTCGGAGACAGGTGATGCTCCCCAATGTTGTTTTTTTGTCACAATATTGCACTACATATTCAGATAATAGGAAATGTCTTGAGGGGCATAACTTTGGACAAAATAATACGATTGATGGTTTAGCAACTTAAAAATTTCAAAGGGCCATAACTCTCTAAATAAATCATCTAACCAGAACCCACAAATAACATGCGCATCTCCTCAAGGTAGTTAAGCTTCCCATAAAGCTTCATTGAATTCCAGTCAGTAGTTTGGGAGAAATAGCCCCGACAAGCATTGCACTATATGTACAGTTTATAAAAAATTTCAAAAAACGCCATAACTCTTTGAAAAATCATTCGACCAGAACCGGCTGATAATATGCACATCTACTCTTGGTAGTGAAGCTTCCCATTAAGTTTAATTGAATTCCGATTATTAATTGCTGAGTAATAGCCTGGACAAAAATTGTGCACGGACGGACGGACACACACACGGACAGACGAAGCGCATACTATATGCTCCCCCCAAAAAATTTGGGGGAGCATAAAAATGAACAAGAGCTGTCAGAGGACAGTGCGCTCGACTATTTGAGTGCTTGACAGTATAACGCAAGTCATCATGGGGATATTGTTCATATTCAATAATTTTTTAGACGATCTTTCAAAAATAAAAAAAGGAAAAAAAAAAAAAAAAAAAAATTTTTGGGGGGGGGGGGGGGGGGGGAGTGAGAGGGGGCTATAATGTGGGTGTGGTAATTTATTAGATGATATTAAAAAAAAAATGGGGGGGGGGGGGTAGGGGGTGGGGGTGAAAGGGGGGTATAATGTGGGGTGGGGTAATTTATTAGATGATGTTAAAAAAAAAAAATTGTGGGGGGGGGGGTAGGTTGGGGGGGAAGGAATTCTGGGTAGGGGCGTGGGGTATTGTTTGGGTGGAATCCATTGTGGTATTCAGGTAAGTGTTGTTTTGTCAAAGAAATAATAAAATGTGATCATAAATAAAGAAGTTATGGCAATTTAAATAAAATGTTCAAATATCTAAGTGTAAAAGGGGCCATAATTATGTCAAAATGCTTGATACAGTGGTCTGCTCTTGTTTATAGGTTGGGGTCATGATGGTAAACAAGTATGCAACATATAAAAGCAATATGTGAAAGGATATAGGAAATATTTGGGGTAGTACGCAAACTTTAACATAGATTTATCAATAATATGCATATTCTAAGTATAAAAGTGGCAATAATTATGACAAAATGCTTGATAGAGTTGTCTGCTCTTGTTTATAGGTTGGGGTCATGATGGTTAACAAGTATGCAAAATATGAAAGCAATATGTCAAGGGACATTGAAAATAGTTGGGGTAGTAGCAAACTTTAACATTTGCTGCATATTCTAAGTGGAAAAGGGGCCATAATTATGACAAAATGCTTGATAGAGTTGTCTGCTCTTGTTTATAGGTTGGGGTCATGATGGTTAACAAGTAATCAAAATATGAAAGCAATATTTCAAGGGACATTGAAAATAGTCGGGGTACTACGCAAACTTTAACATTTGCTGCATATTCGAAGTGGAAAAGGGGCCATTATTATGACAAAATGCTTGATAGAGTTGTCTGCTCTTGTTTATAGGTTGGGGTCATGTTGGTTAACAAGTATGCAAAATATGAAAGCAATATGTCTAGGGACAAAGAAAATATTTGGGGTAGAACGAAAACTTTAACATTTGCACACTAACGCAGACGCCGACGCCGGGGTGAGTAGGATAGCTCCACTATATATATTTCATATATAATAGTCGAGCTAAAAATGACAATGTCTTAAGCCTGAAAAAAGCAGACTGTAAATCCTATTGCAAATCTTAAAATATAGTAGTAAGAAAGGCGGGCTTTGCTTGTTTTTGTTTTGTAGCTCACCAGAGCTTACACACAAATGTTGAGCTGTTTTGTTCCTCTTAGCAATATCCAGGCAAAGTTCAAAGCTAGGCCAATTTCATATCTAGGTCAAGTTGTGTATAATCCTTGTTAACAGGGTTAAATTTTAGAAACACTATATAATCACTCCAGAAGACCCATTTATGACTCAATCACGATGGCACTTGGTCATAATGCTAATATTCACAATATCTAGGCCAAGTTTGAGTTAAGGGGGGTTTAAAACTCTGTCAACAGATAATCTTGAATACAAAATCTGAACAACTGTGAATGTTCACTTAAGCAATTGATTTAAAGGTTGCTGCGCTGCATGTGGAATGTACAAAAGAAACATTTTTCAGGTGAGTGTCATAGGGGAATCAGGGCCCTCTTGTTACAAGTATTGCCAAAATGGACATTCGGTATACCAATAACAGTATGCACAAAGGCTGTAAAGCTGGCTGTTCCATCAAAGGACAATAATAATGTTCTTCCTATATACCTGAACAAACACACAATATGGGTTCTTACAGGTTTTATTCAAGTATTAGGAATATTATACCAAGTACCCTACCTAATGTTTCTGGTCTCCTAGTTGAAACTTTAATGTCTTCAGGATCAATGTTTCCAAATGTGATCAAACTGTGGGCAAGCTGACTTCCTAGGCGCCCACATCCAAGTATGCCAATTTTCAAAGGGTCTCGTAAACTGGGATCTTGTAATATTCTTTTGGATCTTTTCAATGGACTTTTTAAGTTTTTTTTTAGTTGCCTGCAAAGGAAAACATTAAAAAAATGAAAATAAGTTCATTGTTTATATAATCAATGATTTAACTAGATTTTGTCTGCTCACTATTCCATAAAAAAGAAAGATCTCCATAGAATTATGATTATGGTGTCCACAATTATAGCGAGAGAATGTGTGATTGGTCCTTTCTTTGGGAACATTCAAATGATATTTCACAAAGACATCAAGACATGAGAAATCCCAGGCAATAAACAATTCTTAAACTAAAATACTGTGTTGTTGTGTTTAAAACAACAACAACTGAACTTTAGTTTTCTGAGATAAATAACTTTAAACACACAAGATGACTTCTGTAACAGAGCAACAGTGATGAAATTAATACAAGCCCCTACATCCTGCACTGGTAAATTGTGAACCACAATTGTGAGGTTGCTATCATTTTGGGTTTCATATACTATGGGAAGCATGCCACATTTCTTGTTGTAAAGAAGATGGCATTTCCTGGTCACACTGCTGATTTCGATGACTGAAGCATCTCTTGTATCTTGCTCCATCTATTTTTTTCCTTCTTTATAAAGTACCGGTAAAAGGCACTTTCCCAATTACGAAAAAACTACAAATTTCCAAATTGCTGGCCAAAAAATTCCCAATTTAAGGTAAAAAAAAAAAATAATGTTTTTTTGTTGTTTTTTTTTGGAAAATGCAACATTTTGTTAGTTTCCCTGTGCAGCTCTATGGTTTGAACCTAGGTAAATATAATATTGACAGCTTGAAAACACTAAGTTATCAATTTTAAAGTATTTGGGAGCAGAACTCCAGATAAGGATTTAGTCTAAAGGGTATTTCACTCCCTGATATTATTGTCAATGCGTATTTTACTCATTTGTTTCAGCCATAAAGGATTAGGAATATTTAGGGGTATTTTCCATTTCCATAGAAAACGGAAAAAGGATAAGGCGTGTTTAATCTAGAAATATTATTATTATTTGTTATTTATATTATTAAATGCAAACAGAATATATTTAAAATGACGATATGAACAGACTTTCTTTAAAAATATTCCCGCAAATTGCTGAAAACGTCCCTTCTTGATCCACAAACAGGTTACAATATACTAAATGATCGCTTCATGTAGGGCTGTACTCACTAAAAAAATGTCATAGTTGACAGGAAGGCATGTTTTTACACTTTTTACTATTATTCGGGTGTTATCTTTCGGAGATAATGGTAGGGCATGAATAGGTGTTCAATACTGAATCCCTGAAATACGATAAACTTGAAGACTATGGTACACCATTGCACTAGAAAAGGTTACATTCCACTAAGAAATGGCAGAAAAAAAAAGTTGCAAATACAGTTGATTTTGATTTGTGTCAAGTTCTTTCTTGCATTGTACATGACATATCTTTTTTATTGCATATATCGATTTCGCTTAGAATGGCCTTTAAGAAAAGTTATGGTTATGGGGGTCTCTATGTGCAAAATGTTGCATATATTTTCGCTCAAAGTTGTCGCTATTACATTGAATTATATAGGTTACATTATACTAAATCATTTTGGTGTTCAATGCTATACCCTCTAAAGCATGGAACGTCATTTATTTGAAGACACAATTCTCTGTATGGGCACTTGCCATGACTTTATTTTTGAATATTTCTGTGTGCATGTTGTAGGGAAAAAATTGTTGTATACTACAAATTCAGTGTTTTGCTTATAGTTTGGAGACTACATGAGATTTTGACAGATGGCGGGAAACCCTCATCAACTGGAGATCAGCCGGTAAAAAGGTGGCCTTAAAACAGTGACCGTTGATTCGCGTCGAGTTCTTTCTTACATACTGCATGACCTATCTTTTTATTGTTTAAATCCATTTGGCTTGGCATGCTCTTTAAGAAAAGGTATGGGTATGGGGTTGTCTACGCGCAAAAGTTTGACTTTATTTTTCGTTGAAGTTGTTGATTTTACATTGAATTTGTTAAGGAAATATTTTGGTATATTGTGACCTTAAATATATAGGGAATCTATTTAGTATATTATGACCAACATGATGGGCTGCCATTTGTATTACAAGCTTATTTTGATTGACTTACTTTTGATTCAAAGGTTAACTTACACTAAAAACTTAACTGGATTATTGGTTAAACCGGTTACGCACTTTAATCGATTTAAAGTACGTACCAAGATTTGTAAAGCGTTTTGTTACGTACTGGGCCGATTTTTAATGCGTTTTTTTTTTTCAATGTGTAAATACGCAGATACGCCTCTTATCTGGAGCTCTGTTTGGGAGCATAAAATCAAATACACCAATTTCCCAATTTGAGGGTTTTGAGGGTTTCACGACTCGATTTTTCCCAATTTGAGGGTTTTCACGACTCAATTTTTCCCAATTGGACCGGTACGGGTACTTTTCCCAATTGGACAAAAAAAATCGCTGCTTGCTCTATCACAAGAGTAATGTGTGTAAAAAACAGGGTAAGCTAAGTTTTTAGAATGAATTTTTATTGTTTTCACAGTCCTTGGTTTCTTTACCCAATAAAGTGTGCCATGGCGTAGTAGATATGGTGTCCATCTAGTAAAAGGGAGGTCATGGGTTTCATCCTCATGGTGAGAACGTTCTTTAGATCTCCCCCAAAGACACCAAGTGCTGGTTCTACCCAGGAAACAGACTCAAAAGCTGTCCACTACCTGTTTGGCAAAAGCCAGAATAAATACTTTCGACGTATCTATCCAGATCCCAAACAAAACCAACAAGCATTTTGCAGGTTTTGGAACGTATCATTTTTTAATGAAATGGGAGCAGGCCTATTTGGTCTGGGGTTTATAAGGCCCTTAACTAATTTGCCTGAACTATTTTCTGTAAAACCTCTGTTTATTGGTCATAGCTGCCAAGGTGTTAGGGTTTATAAACCAAGTCTGATCGAACACAAGGCCGAATAAGCCCACAGCAGAGAAAAAATAACAACAACATAAATGCATTTTAACAAACAGTAAATTATAAAAAAAAATCTGAAAGACATTAAGGTAAAGCAATGAAACACCTTGCTTCATTTAGAATTGAGACCAGGAAAGTGGCGTGTGCACAAGAAGTGACAGTCAGACAATGTGCCCGCTTCCTAAGGTATTGTAACTCCTTCTCCGCACTCGATAACGCGCTTTCAAATTGTAACGAGGGCAGATTACTGGTTATATCAATAGGAGTTTTATCTTCTACTGGTTGTTGAAGACGCGTTGCAAGCGCCATTTTGTTTCTACGATGCTCAACATCAATAAACGTTTGCACAGGGGAAACAACTCAATAAATATTTTTACAAAAAACAACAACACAATCACAATCACAAACTTCAATACAGAACTGAAGAAATATTACATAGAAATAATATATCATGTTCTGATATTACACTGGCAACTTTAGTTGGAGAGATACCGGACATTACTTTACATGCAAAAGAAGAACTGTACAATTCATTTGGCAAATTCATCATGGAAACAAACAGACTTTAGATGTAAATGACATAAAATGTAAAAAAGTATCAAGTGAAAATGCAACAAGAGAAATTTTTGTACATAGATGAAAACGACTTCAACAGTCGTCAAAGCACAACGAGACCATAGGCGACAAAGACGCCATAATTAGATTCAACAACAACAACATCTGGGACTTTTCTTGTTTAGACGATTAACTGACGTACAAGGTATTATTGACTTAGAATGCCGTGACTTAAAAAGCACTTTAATTGATATCTTTGTTTGCGAGGGTTATTTTATTTGTTTAAATGAAAAATGCACTTGGAGCTGTTGGCATCTAATTTCGGATATTTTTTTCGGATATTGTTATAATTGTGATATCGTCGACACGACTTGGGTATTTTCGACTTTGAGTATTTTCGAAGATCACACGCTTCTCGGTATAAACACGCATGTTGCGCACGCTCGGCGTAATTCATGTGTTATTTTATTTGCATCTATACAGTTCATTCAACATATGACCTAATTCAGTTTATGCCATAAACACGAAAACTTAACAAACTCATATTCGTGCACAATCTATTTTAAATAATTCCTTAATATTCCAAGTCATCATATAAAATTCAAATAACATCTGATTGAATCCAACTTTTGTCATTTCGTCGTTTTACAAATAGAACATTCCAGAATACAGAATGTAGAATACAGTCAAACCTGAGAACAGCGGTCAGTCAAAGGAAATTACCAAAGTGACCGTTGTCCACAGGTGACCGTTGAATTTGGATCACAATTTTAAGATGGTTTGTCAGTTGGTAGAATTGCTACGTCGTTACCCCACCTAGTTGTTAGCATACATTGTAAAACAAAGGCTCATTGCTGTTAACTAAGTATAATAACATAAATAACTTACGTGTGTACATTGAATACAGAAAAATATCTTATAGATTGATTTAATTTGATCTTGTTAAACTAAAGCAATGACTTTATCAACGCTGGTATAATTGTTTACTCATGCATCTATTTCATTCAGTAAATAAAGTTTGTCACGTGCCGTTGACGTCACTTCCATACAAGTCTAAAAAGCGGATTCGCTGTCATATCCTGATAGTACTGTGTAATTATACTGTTGAAAGTACCATGTACTAATTAGCGGTCATTTAACTAGCGATTATTACTTTAAAGTGTCACAAACTCTGACATATTTTCTTTTGAAGATACCCCCACAACTATACCCCGAAAAACAAACCGTCTCAACACCTTATTATTTGTTAACTTGCAGCGGGCCGCTTTTATAATATCAAAGAATATTACCGCTTTCAGACGCTTTAACTGCAAAATAGACGGACAAATGATGCGCTGTGTTTTTAATTTTCGCGACTCTAGACGACTGACGCGTGACCGTTGATTTCAGGTCAAACATGAATTTCGCAAGTGGATATATAGTGGCCGTTGAGCGTTATGGCCAGGTGGCCGTTAAATTCAAGTGTAATATAGAGTGTTTTTCGTCGGTGGGATTCCAGAATGACAGTTGTCTGCAGGTGACCGGTAAATTCAGGTGGCTGTTAGGTCAGTTTCGACTGTATATAAGATACTGTTTAACAAAAAGGGATACATACATCAGGCTTCCTGAAAAGTCCCAAAAAGTGCCTGTCAACCAGACAGGCTGATGGAAAAGTTAGCCTGTCCGGTCAAAACTTCACCTGACCGAGTAAAGTTTAACTCCTATTTATTGCAATGTGCAGCCTGTGTATAAGTACACTTCATAAAGTAAAACAAAAACACTTGCGTGTTCTAGTGATTACAGTGTATGATGGACAACAGCTTTAAATTCTAGTCAGACTCAAAACAAAATAACATAACATGATTGGTGCTGCCTTTTTCATCCTCAAAGTCAAGACCATCATTGGAATCACAATCAGAGTCTTGAACGTCACACAGTTTTGCAATGTCATTTTCCATGGTAAAATGAGGCTGATGCATGGTTGCATTCTTAGGCACAGACTTGACAATACTTGGTTCCGATTCACTATTTGATTCGAAGACCACATAAGCTGACAATGTGGATGGGAGAACTATAGCGACAACATTTTTTTCATGTGAATTTTTTGTTACAACCTTAGTGATTGGCTAGATATATCGGACAAATGAAATTGACGTTTTGAAAAACAACAAAGGGAGAGCACTCTTAAGAACTAGTGACGCTTTTGTGTTCTTAATGACAAAAAGGCTCGAAATTCATGATAGAGTGATACTAATACGGTGTTTTCTTTCTTTTCGCAAGTATGTTTGTTCTCAATCTAGAACCCAGGTCTCATATCAGCAACCAACACTTTGTTTCTTTAAACTGGTTGCCGGTTTCCAAAAGAGTGGAACAAATTACACTATGTCATGTATTCAAAATTAAGCATGGTCTTTCTCCAAGCTACATGAGTCAAAACTTTGTAACTCAGGATTCTGTTCATTCTTATAGAACTAGGTCTAGTGAACATGGGTCATTTGTGCCTCCAAAGGTTAAAAGTTTTGGGATTAAGTCGTTTGCTTACCTAGGATGTAAGTTATGGAACATGTTACCTCCACATATAAGGAGTATTCCCACTTTCGATACTTTTAAAGGAGTGGTTAAGAACCACTTTTTAGAATGATGATTATTGTCCTATTTATTCATGTTTTGTTTTCAACTCCTAACTAGTCCCAAGAGTAATGTGATATTATTTTATTTGTAACGTGCTTTTAGTCTGAGATAGCTACATAGATCAGTTACTATAAGGTATTTCTTTTTATCTTGTTACATTGTCATAATCAATTGAGCAACAGCATAGTTGAGTCATTTTTATAAATACCTTTGTTCTTTTATATTGTAATGATTCTTTTTATTTTGTTTTCATGGTCCATGCCTCTCTATGTCAGACCACCATCAGTAGAAAGGACCACAATGGAAACAAGAGATTATCATCTCTTTTTTGTGTCATCCTTGATATTGATGCTTACTGACATGGTTCATCACACAGCATTTCATTAATAACATATTTTAAATGTTATTAAATTTTAATGTATGTATGTGTTGTTGTATTATGTTATGTTGCTCATTATCGAAATAAATCTATCTATCTATCTATCTATAAGACTTTTCGGTATTTAATCATATTTTTTTTGGCCTGTCACAAGGACCGGCGATATTAGAAACTTCGCCGGACCGTAAAGAATTTTGCCAGATAAGACAGACAGTCCGGCCTTTTCAGGAAGCCTGCATACATATGCAAAGCCGAATTTAGCAGCTGTAAATATAATACAATTATATAGAGTGCGTGATTATTCAGGCACACATGCCAAGAATGTGTGCGTTCTTTGAAAAACGCTATCCCGCAGTTTAAGATAGACACTGGTTAGGGATGGGTTAGGTAGGGCAGCCCTCTCCATATGTTAATTGTTTTTGATGCCCCGGTAGGGTGGCATATAGCAGTTGAACCATCAGTGTGTCAGTCAGTATGTCAGTCCGTCCGTCCGTCCAAAAACTTTAATGGCAATAACTTTTTCAATATTGAAGATAGCAACTTGATATTTGGCATGCATGTGCATCTCACGGAGCTGCACATTTTGAGTGGTGGAAGGTGAAGGTGAAGGTCATCCTTCAAGGTCAAATGTCTAATATATGGCGTCTGTCCGTCCAAAAACTTTAACATTGGCCAGAACTTTTTCAATATTGAAGATAGCAACTTGATATTTGGCATGTATGTGCATCTCATGCAGCTGCACATTTTGAGTGGTGGAAGTTTAAGTTCAAGGTCATCCTTCACGGTCAAAGGTAAAAAAATTATATATATTTTTTTATTTTTTTTCAAAGCGGCACAATAGGGGGCATTGTGTTTCTGACGAACACATCTCTTGTTAAATTTATTTATGATGTTGTTTGGTGCATGATGACTCTGTTAAGAAAAAAAGAGCTATAAATTCATTGATAATAGCATTTTTTTATTTGTTTTAACACTTTCACACATAGATACGCATAATCCAGACTCGATAGATTCCCCAATACAATAGCAACCAGACTATCAATTTCTGCATACATGTACTAGTTTCTGTTCCTGTGGCTATTCAGTATTCATTACCCGATAATTTCATTTTTAAAGCAAATTCTGTTAAAGATTGAGGATACAAGTGCTCAAGAATTTCATAAACACAAACATTCGCCTTTGTTCTTAACTAATAAATAAATTTTGGCATATGTGGCCTTTTAAAGATTTGATAAAATAACATCCAATCTGGACAGGGTTTTCCCACTGAACACGCCTATATCGTCTGATGTGCTGTTGTGTTTTTATACAACATTAAAATACACTTACACTTTTTACATTACATTTTACATGTCTTCATAATTTTCACACGTTTTTTATTAGCTCATCTATTTTTTGAAAAAAAATTATGAGCTATTGTCATCACCTTGGCGTCGGCGTCGGCGTTGGCGTTGGCGTCGGCGTCCGGTTAAGTTTTGCGTTTAGGTCCACTTTTCTCAGAAAGTATCAATGCTATTGCATTCAAACTTGGTACACTTACTTACTATCATGAGGGGACTGGGCAGGCAAAGTTAGATAACTCTGGCGTGCATTTTGACAGAATTATGTGCCCTTTTTATACTTAAAAAATTGAAAATTTTGGTTAAGTTTTGCGTTTAGTTCCACTTTTCTCAGTAAGTATCAATGCTATTGCATTCAAACTTGGTACACTTACTTACTATCATGAGGGGACTGGGCAGGCAAAGTTAGATAACTCTGGCATGCATTTTGACAGAATTATGTGCCCTTTTTATACTTAGAAAATTGACAATTTTGGTTAAGTTTTGTGTTTAGGTCCATTTTATTCCTTAAGCATCAAAGCTATTGCTTTCATACTTGAAACACTTACTAACTATCATAAGGGGACTGTGCAGGCAAAGTAATGTAACTCTGACTGGCATTTTGACAGAATTATGTGCCCTTTTTATACTTAGAAAATTGAAAATTTGATTAAGTTTTGTGTTTAGGTCCACTTTATTCCTACAGTATCAAAGCTATTGCTTTCATACTTGCAAGATTTATGAACTATCATAAGGGGACCGTGCAGGCAAAGTTATGTAACTCTGACTGGCATTTGGACGGAATTATGGGCCCTTTATACTTAGAAAATTGAAAATTTGGTTAAGATTTATGTTTTGGTCCACTTTACCCCTAAAGTATCATAGATATTGCTTTCATACTTGGAACACTCACAAACTATCATAAGGGTACAGTAAAAGGACAAGTTGCATAACTCTGGTTGTCATTGTTACGGAATTATGGCCCTTTTTTGACTTAGTAACTTTTAATATATGGTTAAATTTTGTGTTTCGATCCACTTTACTTCTTAAGTATCAAGGCTATTGCTTTCAAACTTCAAATACTTACATGCTATCATGAGGTTACTGTACCTGGCAACTTGAATTTTACTTTGACCTTTGAATGACCTTGACTCTCAAGGTCAAATTATTAAATTTTGCTAAAATTGCCATAACTTCTTTATTTATGATTAGATTTGATTGATACTTTGATGAAACTACTCTTACCTGACATACCACAATAGACTCCACCCAAACCATCCCCCGTGCCCTCCCCCCCCTCCCCCCCCCCTCCCCCCTCCCCCCCCCCCTATTTTTTTTTTTTTTTTTTTTTTTTTAAGATCATCTCACAAATGACCACCACACCCTCACACTATACCCCCACCCCCCCACCCCACCCCACCCCCCCCACCCCACCCCACCCCCCCCCATTTTTTTTTTTTTTTTTTTTTTTTTTAAGATCATCTCACAAATTACCACCACACCCTCACACTATACCCCCCCCCCTCCCATTTTTTTTTTTTAAACTGTTATGTTTCAAATACCGTCCAACCATCGCACCCAAACCCCCCCCCCCCCCCATCGCCCCCCCAACCCCCCCCCCCCCCCAATTTTTTTTTTTGTTTTTTTTTTTTTTGTTTCGCTTTTTTGGAAGATAATGTAATAAATGTCCACAACCCCACACTATACACCCCTCTTCACTCCACTCCTCCCTCCTTTGTGATTGAAAATGAGAGTCCCTTCACCTTTAAAAAGAAAATAGATGAGCGGTCTGCACCCGCAAGGCGGTGCTCTTGTTTAGATAAAAGAACAACACTAAATACATGAACCATCGTTATTTTGAAGCTAGAATTTGTTAATGTCATGTTAACATTAAAAATCGAAAGCGTGTTATAGATTACAATTTTATTTATGCATATTTGAGAATTCAACAGAATATTTATAGTTGTGTGTAATTAATTCAACATTAATTTGTTAAAATGCTTTTAAGAGTCAAATAAATGTTTTGACCATATTATGCATGAAAAGCCCAATTTCCACAAGGTTTATACCCAGTTGCCATCATCAACCTTCTAAATAACATGCCGAGATTTCATCGCTGAGTTGAAACATAGTGACGGATGAGTGTGGTAGGTGACAAAGCTTACAAACTGTCACAAAATGGCACTTATGAGTTGACAATCACGTCACTCATTGTCTGCATAATTTTACTGCAGGTATTGAATGCCTATAAGCAAACTACTCAGTGAAGTCGATATTTCCTTGATGATAAGAATGGCAAGTTGCAGTTACTGACAAAAGACACTAATTGGTAAATTTTAAGTGCCCAGCGGACGCAGATTTCAAAATTCACCCGCCCCGGCGACGGACCATTAAATGGCCTGTGGAAAGCACAGGTTGTTACAGATTTAATGTATGAGTGCTTTTGATACTTTTGAACAAACATTGTTACAGATTTGATGGATCCATTCTTCTATCGAAATTGTAAATCAGAATATTATAGTCTCATTGGAGAGAAATATGAAATACATATTATGAAAATTACACTATACAATATTGATATTCAAGTTCAAATTATATCTAAAAAGTGTTCTGTTAAATTTTAAGAAGGGTGCTTAACTTGTTTGTGCAGTATAATAAAGTTTACTGTGACTGTTGAAAATACCCTAAATCAAAATGATGTACAGAACATGCAGGTTGACTTTTGTTTTGTTCAAAATTAAACAAACTTAAACACATATACAGTTGTTCTTTTTTTCAAACTTTTGTTGGTAATTGGTTTGGTTTGAATATCCAACAATAACTTAATGTTTCTGTTTGCATTTTTAGCATTAATCACCGTCCAAAATATCCAACACATGGATAGATGTAGGATAATGTATGCAATGTATGGTTAAATAAAATTATGCTGTATTAATAATGTGTGTTTAGTTTGCAATTTAATTCAAATATACTGTGAAACTGTCTTTCATCTTATTGATGTCTCTTTATTGTGAAAAAATAATAAAAACCATATCCGGACATCAGTTCCTTCTTACATTACATTTTGTGATGCAGACAGACATTATTGGTTCCTACATTGTTTTGAACGCCTTCACATTAATTCTTTTATATAGCCAGTGCTTTTTTCACAATTTTGAGGATGGGTCCGTGTCACTTTGGATTGAGAAAAATCGTGACATTTTTTATAACATTGGGAAATTAGTGTTGTTGTTATCTTGCTAACAAATGCTTCAAAATTGAGAATAAAAGTGTGTTCAATATTATATTTACTAAGGTTCAAATTATTGGGCTGGGTGGGAACCTTATGTTGAGATAAAAACAAAAATATTTTTTAAGCTCACATGAGCACAATGTGCTCATGGTGATCTTTTGTGATCACCTTTTGTCCTTCATGCGTCGTGCAGCGTCAACATTTGCCTTGTAAACACTCTAGAGGCCAGGGAGCGGGCATTTCCTTGTGCATGTATGGCTATAGTAAAACGTTGTAAACACTCTAGAGGTCACATTTATTGTCCTGCCTTTATGAAACTTGCTCAGAAGATTTGTCCTGTCTTCATGAAACTTGGTCAAAAGATTTGTCTCAATAATGTCTGGGACGATTTCGAAAATAGTTGCGGTTGGTCGAAAAACATGGCCACCAGGGGCGGGGCATTTTTTCCCTATTTGGTGAAAGTAAAACCTTGTTAACACTCTAGATCCCACATTTATGGTCATATCTTCATGAAACTTGTGTAGAAAATTTGTCCCATTGTATCTTGGATGAGATAAAAATTAGTTCGGGTTGGTTGAAAACATTTCCGCCGGAGTGGGGCATTTTTCCTTATTTGGCTAGTAGAATCTTGTTAACACTCTTGAGTCCACATTTATCGGTGGATTGTCATGAAACTTGGTCAGAAGATTTGTCCCAATGATATCTTGGACGAGATCGCAAATGGTTCTAGTTGGTTAAATAACTGCTGCCATGGGGTGGGGCATTTTTCCATATATGGCTTAAGTAGATCCTTGTTAACATACTAAGGCCCACATGTCCGATCTTGATGAAACTTGGTATGAACTTTTGTTCTAATTATATCTTGGATGAGTTTGAAAATGGTTACCGTTGGTTGAAAAACGTGGCCACCAGGGGGGGGGGGGCGGGGCATTTTTCCTTATACATGTATGGCTAAGTAAAACCTTGTTAACACTCTAGGGGCCACATTCATTGTCTGATCATCTGGGACTCATAACAAACACACTTTGATGTTATGCTAACAAAAAGCTGTCTATTTGTATAGTTTTAATCATGGTACCTATGCCTAAAACATCTTTACAATATATATCTGTTGTTATGTTATTAGCATTACAGATAGACGTTACTACTGGTATCAACAATGGCTCACTATAAAGGAGCAGCCTCAGAAGGCGGTCGGGCACAGATTTTGATGAAAAAGAGGCAAAAGGAGCAGGAAGAATTAGAGGAAAGAAAGAAAAAGATAGAGGAAGACCTCAATGTTGGGAGCATCCAGAATAAGTTTGCCAGTCATTATGATGCTATAGAACAACAACTAAAATCAAACACAATTGGTAGGTTATGTTTCCAAAATACATCATTTGAGCCAACTCATGCAAAAATGGGTCTTAATGATATCCTGTCAGCTAATGAGACCATGATACCTGTAGTGACCTCATAACAGACTGTGCTAATGCTGCGTATAGCATTAGACCCATTTTTGCATGAATTTTATATTTGCAATATTTACATTATAATTTTTACAAGATTAATGTCTGGTAAAGATTCAAGTGTAATCTGAGCTTTGTAGCTTACAACATAAACATATATTGCTGTAATAAAGGACATATAAAATATATCTAGGATTTAATAGAAATAACAACAGAACAATTTAAAATACAAACAAATAAAAATTTATTGACTTTCAGCTTTAATGCTTTGAAATTTGCATCCGAATTTGCCATTCATAATAATAATCATGGACATGACTTTTGTCCTGAACTGGATTTTTGCCAAGAAGACACTTCAATTAAATGAAATACCATAAAAGCAGAAGTGTCGCCCCTGATTAGCCGGTGCTGACTTCAAAGTTTAATCTGGGACGACACTATTCAGATGTGTTAAGCCCTGTTTTCCCAATGCTAAGGTCTGGTGACCCTCACGGAGATGAAGGCCAAACAAGAGGACTTCATCAAGGCTCGAGAGAAACAGCTTGCCAAGAAAGATGCTGAGGCACGACTCATAGAAAAGAGAAAGCTGGAGAATAAACAAAATGAAAAGAAAAAGGTTTTCATTTTAAAGACATTTACATAAATGAGCTGTGCTCTGAGAAAACTTGAAATGTGGGTAAAGTTTCATCCCAGATTAGCCTGTGCAGTCTGCTCAGGCTCATCCGGAATATTATTTCCCCTTAAATTGAATTTTCTTGAAGTAGAGACTTCTCTGAACAAAAAATACCATAAATGTGGAAAGTTTAGTCCCAGATTATCCCATGCAGTCACAAGCATTAAGCCCCATTTTCCCAGAGCTAGGTTCATTTGTTTTATTTGATGGTGAAGTATCCATAAAAAGATCACATTCCACCTGAGAATGTAGTAGTAGTATGTGCAAAGTCAATAGTAGTACGTGCAAAGTCATAAACATATCACCTAATTTCCTTTACTTGTCTGCATACAATATTCTTTGTGTGCCCTCAGGGTATTTTTTGGCCCGATTTTATAGCCGAAATTCGGCTATGTTCCCAATCCCAAAAAGTATACTTTTTTCCCAAAATGTGGCAAAAAATTGCCAATTCCCCCCCCCCCCAAAAAAAAAAAAAAAAAAATTTTTTTTTTTAGAAAGAAGTGTCTTATGCGTATTTTATCTCAATTTTAATTCAATTACATCTAACAAAGTTTTTTATGATTTTGTTCTTTTAATTTTAATGATAATAAAGTGTTATATCAAATTTAGTATTTCCCTAATTAGGGGACTTTTCGTGTGGAAAAAAAAGGCTAATGAATTAATTTTCCCAATTTCATGAAAATGCCGATAAAATTCCCAATTCCAAAGCCATGGGCTATTTTCCCAAAAAGTGGAAAAAAAACCCTGGCCCTATAAAACTTGATACACAGGTAGACACATAGACTTTTTTCATTCTCACGGTTACAATATCTTTATCTGACTATGATGTTAGAACAGGACAGTATGAAAGCAATAATTATGATACAAACATTTAGAAAGATGTGCGCCGGCCATGGCACTTAACTTGTGTGGGATTGGTCATGAAATTTATTATATGGTATTTTCTCCCCATACCTCTGTTTTAAGTAAGGCAGTTGTCAGTTACTTCCTTAAGTGTGTGAACTTTTTACTGGTTAATCTGCTTACAAAGGAAATGTGTCAGAAGATGAAGAGAATGCCATAATATGACTAACAATCTTATAAAAATGTCACCAAAAAAACAACTTAACAAACAAACTTTCATTGCTAACAAGCCTTAAATAGGTTCCAACTAAACTACCATACAGCTTATTTATCAGTAACATTTGTGATTCAGATTGCTGCTCTCTCATTTGACCCTGATGGAGATGAGGAAGAGGAGGAAGAGGAAGTGCCTATAGTCACAAAGAAGAAACGGCTTGGTAAGTCAGGCTGGTCACAAAGAAGAAACGGCTTGGTAAGTCAGGCTGGTCCGTAGTCACAAAGAAGAAACGGCTCGGTAAGTCAGGCTGATCCATAGTTACAAAGAAGAAACAGCTTGGTAAGTCAGGATGGCCATAGTCACAAAGAAGAAATGGCTTGGTGAGTCAGGATGGAAGAAAGGAAGAAATGGCTTGGTAAGTCTGGCTAGCCCATAGTCACAAAGAAGAAACAGCTTAGTAGGTCATACTGGGCCATATTCATCAAGAAAAAACAGCTGGATAAATTGGTCTGGTCATAATCACAAATAAGAAATGCTTGGTAAGTTAGGCTTGCCAATGCCAAAATCACAGAGAAGAAATGGCTTAGTAAGTCAGGCAGGCCTCATAGTCACAGAGAAGAAATGGCTTGGTTAGTCAGGCTAGCCCATAGTCATATAGAGGAAAGGTTTGTCAATCTGGCCATATTCATTAAGAAGAAACGGCTTTGGGCGTCAGTCATGAAAGAAGAAATGGCTTGGTAAATCAGGCTAGTCACAAAGAACAAACGGTTTGGTAAGTCAGGCTGGCCATAGTCACAAAGAAAAAACTGCTTTGCAATTCCAGCTCACCATAGTCACAATGAACAAATGGCTTGGTACATGTATGTCAGACTGGCCCATAGTCACAAAGAAGAAATGGCTCAGTAAGTCAGACTGGCAGATAGTCACAAAGCAGAAACAGATTTGTAAGTCAGACTGGCCATAGTCACAAAGAAGAAATGGCTTGGTAAGTCAGACTGGCACATAGTCACAAGGAAAAAATGGCCCGGTAAAACAGGCTGGCCATAGTCACAATGAACAAATGGCTTGGTACATGTATGTCAGACTGGCCCATAGTTACAAAGAAGAAATGGCTCAGTAAGTCAGACTGGCAGATAGTCACAAAGAAGAAACAGCTTTGTAAGTCAGACTGGCCATAGTCACAAAGAAGAAATGGCTTGGCAAGTCAGACTGGCACATAGTCACAAGGAAGAAATGGCCCGGTAAAACAGGCTGGCCATAGTCACAAAGAAGAAACGGCTTGGTAAGTCAGGCTGGCCAATAGTCACAAAGATGAAAGGGCTTTTTAAGTCAGGCTGGACATAGTCTTAAAGAAGAAACAGCTTTCTAAGTCAGGCTGGCTACTTACTGATGACAATATGGAAAATGGGGAAAGGGAATCCTTGCAGCGACTATTTAGGAAATAAACAAATGGCAAAATTCTGGAAAAAAAGATATCAAATGGACCAAAAGTGTTAGAACATATCAAAATTGAAGAAGTCCAAATCTCTGGTATTGCAAATATGTAGGTGATCACTTTTTGCCATTACCATTCTTTAAAAACAATTTCAGTGAAATTGGAAATGTTTCAATTTGATCACTTTTTGCCATTGCCATTCTTTAAAAACGATTCCAGTGAAATTGGAAATGTTTCAAAATTGATAAATCTATCCAAAGTAGGAAACTGATATTCAATGTAATGAAGTTTTGTTTTTTTATAAGTAAGCCCTTCAGGAATCCAGTTACTTTCCCATATCCAAATTTATTATTATTTTATTTGCAGGTATGAATCCAGATGTAGATACAAGTTTCCTCCCTGACAAAGACCGTGAAGAGGAAGAAAACAAACTTAGGTATTGTAGAAAAAGTGCTGTACACAATTTTAATTGTTATATCTTCTTATTGAACACAGCATATTAATTAATGGCGCACAGGAGTTTGTCATGAACATGTTAGAGATCCCGGAGTTTCCAAGATTTTTGTACAATACATAAGAAAGTAGATGGTTAATCATTTTAAGTTGGTATTTTGACAATACTTAAAAATGTCAAGACTGCTACTCAAATGATTCTTAAGTTGTGCGTTGGTTAAGTTCAGAACATCATTAAAGTTTTGTAGTTATATCGAAAAGCATGGGAAAATCCAACCAAATACATAGTACATGTTAATGAAAGAAAAAGAAAAATGTAGAAGAATGTAAATATTAAATGAAATATACATGTATTTTGTTTTTAAGTGATTTTATTATTTTTAAGGACACCCTTAAAATGACGTTTGCACATGAACAATATTAGGACATTCTTAAAAGGGAATTCTGTGCATTGTCCTGTTTGTCATTTCAACTTGATCCTAAATAGCAAAAGTCTGATATCACTTTGCCATTCTGGCCCGCCCTAATCATCAATATCAAAAGGCTAACATCACTTGGTCATTCTGGCCTGCCCTAATCTTCTATATCAAAAGACTGACACTGCTTTTCCATTCTGCCTTGCCATAATCCTCTATATCAAAAGACTGACACCGCTTTTCCATTCTGCCTTGCCCTAATCCTCTATATCAAAAGACTGACACCGCATTTCCATTCTGCCTTGCCCTTATCCTCTATATCAAAAGACGGACACTGCTTTTCCATTCTGCCTTGCCCTAATCCTCTATATCAAAAATCTGACACCGCTTTTCCATTCTGCCTTGCCCTAATCATCTATATCAAAAGACTGACACCGCTTTTTCATTCTGCCTTGCCCTAATCCTCTATATCAAAAGACTGACACCGCTTTTCCATTCTGCCTTGCCCTAATCCTCTATATCAAAAGACTGACACCGCTTTTCCATTCTGCCTTGCCCTTATCCTCTATATCAAAAGACTGAAACCGCTTTTCCATTCTGTCTTGCCCTTATCCTCTTTATCAAAAGACTGACACCACTTTTCCATTCTGCCTTGCCTTTATCCTCTATATCAAAAGACTGACACCGCTTTTCCACTCAGCCTTGCCCTAATCCTCTATATCAAAAGACTGACACTGCTGTTCAATTCTGCCTTGCCCTAATCCTCTATATCAAAAGACTGACACTGCTTTTCCATTCAGCCTTGCCCTAATCCTCTATATCAAAAGACTGACACCGCTTTTCCATTCAGGCTTGCCCTAATCCTCTATATCAATATCAAAAGACTGACACCACTTTTTAATTCTGCCTTGCCCTAATCCTCTATATCAAAAGACTGACACCACTGGGCTATTCTGGCTTGCTCTGCCGCTCAATATAAAAAGGCTGACACCACTTTTCCATTCTGCCTTGCCCTAATCCTCTATATCAAAAGACTGACACCACTGGGCTATTCTGGCTTGCTCTGCCGCTCAATATCAAAAGGCTCACACCACTCGGCCATTTTGACTTCAACTTTTATGTCTGCTAATTTTACTTCATGTAAGCTTTCCATATGTTGTCAGCAATTTTAAAAGGCCTTCTATCAGGTCAAGTCTTCAAGAACTTGTTTCAGAAATCTCAGATGAGCCCTTAATGGCCATCATGGCCCTCTTGTTAAAACAAGAATTAGATTATTGTGGACGACACTAATCACCATGTGTATTGCAGGGAGCAGATTGCCCAAGAGTGGATGCAGCGTCAGGAGGCGATCAAGAGCGAGGAGATCCAGATCACGTACAGCTACTGGGACGGCTCTGGTCACAGACGCCAAGCTCGAATGAAGAAGGGCAACAGCATCCAGCAGTTCCTGCACAAGTGCCTCGAGACACTCAGGAAAGAGTTCAACGACCTGAAGGCGGTCACCGTCGACCAGCTCATGTACGTGAAGGAGGATCTTATCATTCCGCACCATTACACGTTTTACGATTTCATCGTGACAAAAGCACGTGGTAAAAGTGGCCCTCTGTTTAATTTCAACGTGAAGGACGATGTACGAATCATAAACGATGCCAGTGTGGAGAAAGAGGAGTCACACGCGGGAAAGGTGTGCGTCCGGTCCTGGTATGAGCGGAACAAACACATCTTTCCGGCCAGTCGCTGGGAACCATACGACCCGGAGAAGAAATGGGACTCATATTCTGTGTCAGACAAAAATGCTACCAAGATAACAGTGAAATGAGAATAATGAGTATTTTGTTGATGTACTTTGTATTGTTAAAACAGAGAAATAAGCCGCATTCTGGGAAAGCAAATCTTTATGGGTGTCTTGCCATATTAATCAGTGCAATCTGCTCTGGCAAATCAAGGGATGGCACTTTCCACTTGTATTGCATTTTTTGTTTTGAAGGAAGTCTCTCCTTTGTAAAAATCCAGTTTAGGTGAAAAAAGAGTTGTCCCTGATAAGCCTATGGGGAGTGCAAGAATAAAAAAATATATCAATAATTATGTTGATTTAAATCTTTCTTGACAATTCTAAAAGAAATGCAAATCTTTGGTTGATGGTCTGGTTCATTCTTTTAATTCTCTTGCAAGTCTGTACTTTATTCAGAAGTTTAAGAATCAATGGGTTAGCGGATATGGGTTCATTTCTTATGTTAATGGTAATGGCTGCCTTAACTTGCATTGCCTCGCTGACATTAATTTACCTCATTTTACTTCATTTTCAGAAATATATCAAATTTAAAAGAAGACACAATTAATTGTGGTGAGAATATAAGCTTCACATTCAGAAATATCATTTATCAGTATGAGTGTTATTTAATTACAAACACTGCATCAGATAACAGCCTTATGTAGTGTTTTATTCACAAACAGTTGTAAAGAAATAATTGACTGAAATTTTAAAAATAAATATGTGAATTACAAAAATGCTGTTGTTTTGTAGGGTATCTGCATTTCTATTTTTACACACCCTTCTTAGTGCTATACAATGTATTAGCATTAATCCAGAACTGTTGAAATGTGAGTCCCAGATGTGAGTCGGGAGTGTACTTTGTTAATACACATGTCAACTTCCAACGAGTCAAATGCTGACAATTAAACTTTCTGTATGTAACAGTTTGCTTTAAATCTACAACAAATCTGTTTGCTTAAATAGAAAATCCAATTAAATCCAATTAAGGCAAACAGTTTTTCCCTGATAAGCCTGTGCAGACTGCACAGGCTAATGCTGAACAACACTTTATGCACACAAATTGTCTGCTTTTCCCATTTGTACTGGATTAGTAGTTTGAATATTGTCAGCACAGTTTTACATTAAACACAGTTGGAAAATGATGTGTAAGTGTACATGATAAATTTGAAAGAAAGCATTTCACAGGTTATGAAAATAAAAATAAAAAAATTTGGGATGATTCTTCCTCAAGTATAATCTTGATTAAAAGCTTTTGTGATAATTGTACAAAGAACACGAATCATTTGTTAATGATGGTTGAGGACATTCATTCTTTTGAATCTCTTCGCAAGTCTGTACTTCATTAATAAGTCTAAGAATCAATACGTTAGTGGATATGGGTTTGTTTCTTATGTTAGGGGTAATCTCTGCCTGTGGTTGCTTTGCTTCATCATCATGAATTAACGTCTTTTTACTTAAAATTCACTAATACTGTAGTATATCAAAGATTTTTTTAAATATTTTTATGAGATTACAACCTACAAAAAAATGAAAACCATTTATCAGTTTAAGTGTGTTTGAACAAGAAACAATGCTCCAGGTAAAAACTTTAAATTCACATTGCTTGTACACAAATAATTGACTTAAATAAGTAGTGAATGTTTGTGTGTGTTAATTGCCCATTCATGATAATTAAGAAAGTACTTTGCAACCAACAGACACTTCAACCACTTTAATGAGTAGTGTGGTAAATATATAGAGGATAGTTGTTGGATTCGGTGGAATATCGATTTAATTTCACGAGTGATCATATAACATAATATTTTCACGAGTGGCACAGCCACGAGTGAAAATATGTATTTTTTATGATCACAAGTGAATTAAAGTCAATATTCTCTCGAATCCAACAAATATTATCTATATATAGAAAGCTTACTAAGAAATTTCCTGGAAAAGTTTAATAAATCGAAGTAAGAAATGACTACAGGTGTCGGATATTTTTATGCTTTTCAATAAGCAACACAAAATATACTAAGTTGTTAATTAAGTCATGATAAAACAGGGTGAGTTGATTACATGGTGTAATGTCACCTGGCGTTGCAACGTCATTTCAGCAAAATAGCATGAAATTACATACACCTAGATCTATATTATACATATGCACAGATTCTATTAGCAGAATCATTGTTATAAATAGTTGTACAGTCAGTCAACCAGTTTAGAATCACCCGGCAAAAAACGTTCGTTCTTTTGACCACAATAATTTCTTTCAGGATTTAGTATCAGTGTGAGAAGATGTAAAAATGAAGGGTAATGTTTATTATGTATGACAACAGGTAAGACCAGACGGCATATGCAGTTTTTTGTCAAAAATAGCCAATTAAAGTTCACCATTCGGAAAATTATTTTAAAAAAAGTATTCAACTTACAGAATTAGTTTTTCAAAACATGGTCGTGGCATTTGTTTCCAAACAGCAAAAAGTTAATTTGAAAATAATAAAGCCTTCTATATCCATATGCACATTTCAAAACATAACTCATTCAATCAGTTCCGGTTAACGTTTTGCTGCATTTATCCCCCTGTAAACATAATACAAAAGCTTTCTTGCTAAAACTTTGTTAATTTATTCCTTTACCTAATGTATACCTTAGACACTTATCATTTTGTTTTTATAGGGGCATTATGGAAAATTAAATACAAATTAATCGAACTGCAGATTATCTGGAACTGGTTGACAAACTGTAACTGATGTATAACAGCACATAATGTGCATTGTTCGTAGGGCAGCACAACGCAATGCTAGAATGACGGACGCAATGTAGGCTCGAGTTAGTAACCAAATTAAGCCGTGAATGTATTCCTGTCTTTCATCTCCGTACATTAAACAAATAAAAACGAACCTCGCTCTGGGAAAACGGGGTTTAATGCATGCGCAAGGTACCGTCCCATATTAGTATGCATTGACTTATCTAAGACGACATGTTACGCAAATGCTTTAAACCCCATTTCCCTGAGAGAGGCTCGCATTGACATATTGTTGTGGAAACCTGTTTCCACTGAATGACGAAGTCCATGCGATTCGAGTGTAGAGCCTTCATTGTGAGAGATCACGTGCACGACGTACACCATCGCGTGCATTTAGGGCATTCTGAACAAACGCAAACTGATTATTGGAATGAAAAAACAACAATAAATTTTATCAGAGATGCTTATTCTATCATTTTTATTGAAATATAATTTGAAACACCGCGCAGTTGTAGTTAAATATTTAGATTGCCAAACAGGGAAATTCGTGCGATCTGTAATTTTAATGTATACTTTTATTTATTGTGCACCTCAATATATTTACGCAATTGATTGATAATTGCTTTAATCTATAAGTCTGTACATGTGTGCATAGAATGTGAAACGCTGTGTGGCACATAAGTAACCGCACTAAATATATCATTATCAACATTTCCCAAACATGCATGTTCAAAAATTGCCCAATTAGATTCAATTTATAACAGTATTTTACAAATTAGGTTTTTATCACGACTGTGTATTCAATCATTATAGTGGCTTAAATGAAAAAATCATTACACAACACTTCCGCTGTTCTTTTTCCTTCTCAAACTTTAGTTATCTTTCGACTTGATAACTCTGTTTACAAAACCCATTCCCGATCAAAGGTCTTTTGCAGTGTTATTGATTCGCCGCTGATAGTTTGATCACGTGTCACAGGTTGCTATAACGATAACCTTTCTACCAAAACAAACCTAAAAACGTCTGCTAATTCGGACTGAGCAAGTAATATAGTTTGCCATTGTGGGCAAATTTGTAGGATATTTCCAGAATCAGCATAGAAATATAGCAGACACATTATAAGAATATATTGTTTTCTATAGGTATATTCTTTAGAATGACGTCTTCTAGCAATAACTTTTGTTTTAAGATGAGGCGGAGTCATTCTAGAACTACTTTTATTTAGCAAGTTATGGCGACTGTCAAGTAATTTTAGTAATGGCGACCAATACAATTATGAAAGAGCAAGTTCAGCAGCAGCAGTACCATCATGTATGTGTGTAAAATAACCAGGGATATTCATTTGATAACATGTTAGTACAATTAGTAATCGTTTGTATATGATTATATCTTCGGAATTAT